>NW_008752002.1:94310-148775 GCF_000715545.1 Opisthorchis viverrini | reverse complement strand
CATACAAGAGACTTCTCGCTTGCATGTCTGTGAAATTCTACATATCACTGTAAGATGAGAAGACCTCTTGAATGTTTACAGATCCGTACGAAAAGGCACGCAGCAATTCTTCCACCAGGTCCTTTCGTCCAATACTTGAAATATCTGTACGGCTCATGTTGAAACATCAGTTAAGTCAAAAAATAGCGCGTACACAATATTGTTACCATACAGATAAGTTAACTTTATTTGGTTCTTCAAACCGTGTGGCTTCGGTGTGAATAAACAGATCCCCGAGCGGTCCGTTAGTGTAAACACCATAAGAATAATCTCCTCAGAAGAAGATAAGACATCGCGGAACAAGCTAGATCTACCATTAACTCGAATCCCCATTTGAGGACCAGATTGTAGGTAACTGGTATTGACGCAAACGGACAACTCGACTGAACCTCCGCTTTATGTTGCCCTTTGACCGACTATGCCACACAGGGATTGACACTAGCTTCAGTTGGCATGATAACCTACGAACCGAAGTATTTCTTGACTTAGCGCTAATGCGCAGGTTGCAGAGAATACCGCAAACAGGGGCTGTTACTTGAATTCATTTCAGCCTACCATTAACACTAGCTCATGTAGTAAACGAGTATAGTTCTCCACTTGCTTGAAACTTGAGGTTGAGATGAAAGATATAGTTGATGGGTACTCGGGGGCTGCGCCTGCTTGATAGGCCTTAAGAAGCATAAAACCGGTAATAGTGTGTCGAGGCGTTTTCACAACCTAATGAACAGTGTTTGCTTGTGAGAAATCGATCAGAATGCCAAATGAAGCATGAGCCCACTTTCGTGCAGAACCTTTAGCTGAAGGACACCATACACCAGAGATTAAGTTGGAATTTATTTGAGGCTCCCGCTAACACCAAAATTATGCCTTCTTTTCTGACCGTATATAGTGACAGCTTGACTGAGGCTGCCTGATAGAAGCTAATTTTTCATTTAGTTCTCTTCCTACCAATGTAAGCGAGAAATGGACGAATCATAACCCTCGTATAATCAGGCTTTTTGAGTCCCTGCATATTCTTTACCTTTTCTTGCTGTGGTGTTCACTTCCTCAGGGAGTTATTTGTATCCGGGTGTAGAAGCAAAGAAATGTTAATCTATCGGGATTTAAAAATTTTCTCGCTGCAATGTGGTTGCACTGCTGAAGCTCGGCATGAACAAAACAGTGAAACTGTCAGCTGGCTTCTGAGTTAGCTGTACGCACTCGTAATTTAGTCCAGCCGTGTGGAATTCTCCAATGAAGGATACTAAAAATATCGGGGTGATTGTTTCACTCCTCATGTAAGGTTTAAACAGTACTCTGACGCCGCCAGTTGTTCTTACATTTTTCCGCTATCATTCTAAATTCGTCTCAGTACGGCATTCATATAGCTACTACTTCCACTGCTGAGAGTGTGACAGGTAGGGCAATGAAACTTGAATAACAACACAAATGAAAATGGGTTAATAACAGTTCACCTGGATCCTCATGCAAAATCGTCATGGGGTGCAAAGGATCCACAGAACAGTTAGCATCATGTCTTGATGAGGTAGCCCTATCATCCCATTTTTGTACTGAAGTCAGTTGATGAAGAAATCGGGTTCAATAAGCAAGTGACAGTTTACGAGGTTGGACGTGATCTTTGCCATGCCAACTGATACGATTCTTCAGACAACAGAGTAAGCATTCTTTCGTTTGAGGGTATTCCTTCAAACATTTCGAGAAGAGGACATTTGGTAGACACACCTAGCAACCTCTTCCGAATACTGGTGTAAGCTTTACTACTCTTCAAGAACAGTTTTTCCACCGGCACCACACTATTTGAACAAATGAGTAACCGGATGTTTGAAAATATCCAAGGAAATCTTGAGCAAAGTTGTTGGTAGTAGGTCACAACCATTCTGCTTCCTAGTTTTGAGGTCAATGGGTTGCTTCTGCACAGCACTCGTAATGTTGGCAGTATGGTTAAGCCAGTGAGATGGATTGGTTAGTGGTGTCAATAAATTATCGTTTAGCTCTGTCAAACGAATTATATTGAAGGGTGCTTTGAGGCATTTCATGTCTCCTGAAGTTCTTTTTGCCAAGTAGTGTTTGAGCGTACATTACCTTCGGATGGCCGCAAAATCTTTTTTGTCTGTTTCGTGAGGTTCATGACCTACGAATAAGTTACCTTCTGATGAACTTTTTCTGTCGTCCCACAAATCCGATCCGCAAGTGACATATCCATTTACCTTAACACTTAATATACGCTCAAGAACGTACACCTCCATCGTCACCGTCAAATAGTAACGTTTTGCCTGCCAGAAATTCATTTCACTTGGCAGGTGACTGACGTCGTGTGGGTATGCTTGAACAACTAAATTTTGAACCAAATATTCAACAATAGTGCAAAAGCGACTAGTAACCTAGTAACTCAGAACTGTGGTTGATTAGAGTGGCTTATCCACGTTGTTTGATAAGTAGACAGTTCAATTCACTCTTACCCTGAGACACGTGCCACTCCAATCAGGGGGGGGGCTGCACCTGCATCCATACGAATCGACTGTTCAGCCAGTCCAGCGAGCTTGATTGCACAATAGTTTGCCTGATTCATTTTGGTTACTATGGTGCTGACATTCTGCACTCACATTGGCCATTCAGCCCGCCTACAGCTGGTGCGTTTGAAATCAACCGCCTGCCACATACCGGAAGTGTGTTTATTATAGCCTAGTTTATTATCTGTCTTGGTTGGTTGGTGCTCAGACTCCACTCCAGATAGCAAACCGCAGGTGTGAATGGGCTTCACGCGCTCATTCATGCTCGAATATCTCTGTGTCTGGTCTGTAATTACGGAACACCTAATCGGGTTAGCAACCTTACAGCGATTGATACTGCCGTGTGAAACATTCGGATAATTAATGAGGTTAGTGACTCTCAGACCCACCAAGGGTGATTGCTACGGCGGATTCAGTTCAGTGTCTGTGTTGCTGTGTGAAGTTATCTGGCCGCAAACCGCAGCGGTAAACCTGAAGATAGATTGCGCCACTAATCTGTAGTTGTGTAGTCAGGCCGTTTCATCCGGATTTTCATCATTTGGTCACTGTGTTCGAAGCAGTTTTCCAGACCGTCAGTTATTAGCCGAGCTGTCTGGCGATATGGAATTTGGAGAATAACCGTACCGCAGTCATTAATCATGCCTCTGAAAAACAAGTGACATTTACGTCCAAGTGCAATGACACAAAGAAAGATAAGAGGCATAGTGACCAGTAATTGTCAGTACCACTCACGCAGTCGAGTGTTTCCGACTGAAGCGAGGACTATGTTTGAAGAGGTATGCTCTCACTTAGCAAGGCTGAATCTGCTTGAAAAAACACAGTTTATCTTGCAACATGTCCAGATTAAATCTTCACGAAAAACTATTGAACTCTGCATGTCGACGTAGCTGTGTTCAGTAATGCTGTTTTACTTCAAAAGAAAACTTGGTAGCTCTCTCCAGGGGGTGGATAAAGCATCAGTGCATCAAATCCTAGGAAACATGCAGGGCTATTGTGAAAGATTTTAAAAATGCTTATTAGTAAACGAAATGCTCAGAGTTGCCATTAACCGGAATCTTCTGATGTTATTATGGCCCAACTGGCACTTAGTATTCCCGATTGGTTACTACTTCCATCCACACCGTGTGACTTATTTATTGATCTGAATTGTACTCCCGTTAACCTAATCTGAGATTTCCAAATTCTCAGTTTTAACTGTTGATAAAGTCTTCTAGTGCCTTGTGTCATCCAACAAAAAGAAATGGATTAACGGTCTCTCTTCGCGAGGAAATCTCTTCTTAGAAATAGGAAATCTGATAGACTGAAAAAGGGGGTAGGTTTGAAAGAAAAGCAGTCTCATGAGGACCCAGTGGCAAATGACTATGTTTGGCATATCCTTGGGGGGCTCAGCCTTTGGCTGATTAGTGTATTCATCTTTAAGCGTGTATAGTAACTGGGTGAAAAACCGGAGCGCTATACCTCTCTTGAGACAGCACGCACATTACGTGTCCTACCATTCAGAAAATCATGCCACCTCTCTCCTTCGACGTTCAATAATGAATTTTGCGCCTGGGAAATTATCTTGGGAGAACGGTTATTAGATTCGCACCTCCCAGCGAAGCTCTGGCAGCATGTTGCACCTGCATTTGCATTAATGGATGAACACTGAGAGTGCAAGTAACAGTGATGCACTTCCCGATCGAACTAAGGGCAGTGTGAGTGACTTCACTGCCTGACCCAACCCAGTTTGTCTGCATAAGTAGGACACGATTATTATCAAAAAAGAAATGGACAGTTTGACCTTCTCTATCCTTTCACTCCCAGTGGCAGACGCATTCCTTGTACACCTCCCTTCACTCGGATTGTGAGCTAAGAAGATGCCGAAGGCAGGTAGAGAATATAGCTCTGAATGTGCATGCATAATCAGCCATCAGAATCGAGTCACGTGTTTAGTCTGAAACCCATCCATCCACCCACTGCCTAGTCGTTGTGATTATAACTTGCAGAAATAAGCTCACTGACCAACCTGATAGAGATATTTTGCATGCACGTTCCATGTTTTGGGGGAGTGAAATGAAGCGGATGAGATATGATGAGAAAGTTCCCAGTCTTGTCTGGCTCATTTGCAAACAGAATTCTAGACGGCTGAGCGATATTTTGCCCCAGGTTAACAGTGTCCCGAACTGGTGGAACATCTCGAAAGATTTACTCGGGTTAGTAGACATAGCAAGGTGGAGTGTGCTGTATTGTCACAGGAACATTTGCCACTCACCTCGGATAGCCATATTACTCGAAATTAGTTGGCAGTTCTTCATAGACTATGGCGTTGCCATTTTTCGCCTCTGGATATTGCAGAACATGATTACTCCCCTGATCGCCATACGATTAGGGACGGACGAGTCGCCCAGTGTTTTCCACATGAGTTCCAATTACACAGGGCATGCAATTTGTTTGTTTACAATCCTCATTGTCTTAAGCTCTGAGTGCCAAAGACTGCCATTCTGGCGTCTGTGAGAAGCCTGGGTTAATAAAGTAATGGTCAGTATGTCCATCTCACGCATTCTTAAGAGAGTGTAATCCATCATCATAAATAGAAATTCGCATTATAGATCACCAGTTGTTGTCTCCTTGTTTGATCGCATGCTTGAGAGACAAATTATGGCCACAATGAGAGCGATTTCGCACCCCCTTGCTGTGCTCTGACATCAGGACTTGTCAATGCTTCACAGTTCCTGTCAGTGCTCTGAAGTAAACCAGTATGCCGCTTACACGACAGGACAGTCGTTACGGCATAAATAATTCGCGTGTTTGCTGACCACACTTCAAGTCAAAGTGATGTGTAGCAAAGGACTCTCTTCCTCTCTACTGAAAACTATGATGTCTTGACATTTTCTATAGGAATCGTGACCCGATTTTTTGTTTGTCTGGGTAACACTTGCTGAACGCAAACATCCGTTGTATTAGAGAGGAACACTTTGTCAAAAACACCCACTTGTTTGCTGATGTAACCTCGTGGTGTGCCGTTGTTGTTTGGGGTCAAGTGTGACGCCTGGTGCCCAGTACTACTTCGGGTCACGCATTTAGCAATGTGACATTGTGATAATCGCGCAAAATGCACACCTGTTAGGGGACCAGCCGCATCAATCAATAACACTCGGCGCAGGAAATAGCCAAACTATTTGCGCCAAACAATACAACAGTCCCTTCTCTCGAGCAGGTTAAGACGCAGTTTCTCGCTTGATTCGCAAGGACAGACGTGGAACACGTATTGAAGCAAGGTGAATTGCGAACTATTCACTAAATCGTTCCGACTTCGTGTTATAACCTTGGTGAACAGCCTTCATGCTTCGGTGTTGAACGGGGACTTCCTGAAGCTGTTCGTTTGCTGTCACTATATGGGGGTCAGGCTGCCTCCCCAACTAGCTGTATGGAGAGACAGGTTTTGGACGAATCAAGTCTGTGCCCGCTGTTCCACAACTGAGTGTCACCAACTAGGTTCTTGTCTTTGTTTTTGTTTTATAGTCTCCGTATGGGCGATAACGCCAGTTTTGTTGCGACAGCGACCAGGTTGAAAAGAAGAGGCGTTATCAGTCACGTATGGTGCTGTGCGTGACCGTCTTGTGAACACGTGGTAGCGATACATGTCACGGAGAATACATTTGTCACTCAGCTGGACCGATACCCAGACGACAGTATCCAGTAGACGGGCGGTCACACTGCTACTGCCCCTACGCGGTTGCGTTTTTGCAGATGTAAAACACTTGAAGCACCATTGAGGCATAGTCCGATGAACGCTCGAATGTCACCATTCTTTAAGCTGTCGTCACTCTATGATACCCACGAAATCCATAACCTGTCCACCGTACCACTAAAAACACTACCGCAAGAGTAAAGCACTGTACCGTATATTCCGTAACTAATTAAGTTTAGTGTGACAAGTCAGAGTTCTTGGTGTATTCTAGTCTCCTTCACCTAGATGGCCTAAAAAGGACCAACTCCCAAGCAAAACAACTTCATGTCGTTCCTGTAAGTTTCTCTTTTGAAACTGACGTTATTGCGAGATCACTCCAAATGCCATAGTGACACGAAGGGTCCTCACAAAGAAGATCATAATCCGAAATTTGTGCATTAGGTTTTCGCGCGTTCTGACATTAATTAGGAACTTCACTAATAGCCCATTGGCAAAATTATCCCCCCCCCAGATGACAATGGGTCTATGACAAGGTTTTCACCTGCATGGCACATAAGTTAGTGCGTGCTCTATCTGGGGGTAGAAACCATCCTACAGATGAAAGTCCTTGTGAATGAACCCCCGTAAGTTCTCTTTATGGTCAACTGAATCCTAGAAGTAGATCTGGATCAAAATGGATCACATCTGAAGAGTCTTTGCGGACCTTCTCGCTACAGGAAACGCCGGAAAAGATCAGGCAGGAAGTGATCTCGTTTGAAGGTTGATCGCTGTAAGAGGTCGCAGTCACTTACTCGTTCCTTGGGGAATCAACCGAAACTGTCCCTTAATGGTGATCTCTCCTGATGGGAACCTGTCCCATCCTGAAACGAAGTGTCGAATTTTACTACAAAAGCTGCAATACTCTTTCTAGGGTGTATACAACTAAGGGTGCATACGGCTAACCCGAATACGAAACCAGAAAAAGATTTCACCAGAAGGATTGGAAACTAGGGCTATGACGTATTCCGAGCTTAGCAGCGAACAAACAGGCTGATGAATTAGGAATGACGGATCATTAGTTAACCTGGTAAGGCCACCAGCCAATTTGTACTTACGAACAGGAGTCTTGACGCCAACGGATTTGAAACTCAAAGATGGACGTCAGCAGCAACAGTGGCGTGAACAAGAAAAATTTATAAAGCTACAGGCGAAGTTTATGACAACTCTTTGTAAGTAGAATGGGATCGTGGGGCAAACACTATAGTATATTTCCAATTATCTGCAGTAATAAGGTAATGTTCTGAATTAAGCCATTCTGACTTGAGGGAAAAGTAGACCCTGGGTAAATTAAACACCCAGAGACTGGGTAAGGAGCAAGGAGCACGGTGATCGATCAAAACAACGCACTAACTCACCGAAATTCTCTTCGGCAAAAATTCAAAAGGGTATCCGAACGCATGAAACGATGTAGTTTCGTATCACCGGAAATACTGAAAACAGCTAATTTGAGAGGCAGTACATAGGTCAAATACGGTTGATGACCTACTTCTATGGTTCTCAAGGGTTCTGATGAATAAAGTTGTCGTAAGTCAGGTATTTTCTGCACCCATTTACAGCGAAATTACAGTTCAACTTCCTCAAACCTAAGGGATAAGCATTTCCTTAAAAGAGGAAGTTGTAGTTGTCAACACGTTCGCAGCAACCCTGTCAATCAGATGCCATCTTATGGTGATTACTTTTGTTTTTCGTGATTTCTCTGGTTCACTAGGTTTAACTAACTTTGACAACGGTGTTATTTCAGCCCTGAAGAGTTTGTTGCCATGCCGATGTTATCTGCCACACAATGCAACACAACACTCACGTGGTATGAGAGCTGTTCACGTCGGTCACCCACTCGCCACTGTATGGAGAGCATCTCGACAAATAAGACGCGATATTCATTTGACCGGTGCGAGAATGAGAAACAGTGTTGCTTTATTGTACGAGTAACAGTTGTATTCCAAAACTCCATGATAACTAACCATGTTATTCACCGTTATCGGTGCTATATAGTAGAATCCCTTGATAAGCAACATCTATCGGGAGAACCAAAATGTCCCTGGGTACTTATTATGACCACCAAATTGATGAGTTGTTTAGGTGAAGGTTCATATCATCGTCAGAGACAGCAACGTCAGTGTCGACACTGATGCATCACTGTCGAAGGGCCATTAAGTTCATCTAATTATATTTAAAGCCTTAGAATGAAGAGACAAAAGTGGACGGGGGAGGGGACCTATGGTTTGACCTATGTCAAACATTATGAGGTGCCTACACTCCCCAGTCGCTCCCTCAGACAATCTGGGAAGAAACTGACAACATGAACGCCACTGACATCGATCAGCCGCCATTTATTGCAATGTTTCCAGCCAAGCTCCGGAGGGATCACGGGGAACCCATCCTGGAAGGCATACAAAATCAAAACCACCCAAACTCTTCCTAATATCTCTCACAACCTTCTTATAAATTAAGCGTTCTCCACCTCGCAGTTTCCACCATCCTGAAGGGGCACGGAGAAAAATACCCGTCTCCGTAGACGGTGTTTCGGCATGCGTAGCACGCGAACGAGCACCGCAGTTCCTGGTTTTTCGCGTCCAAAGTACTTGTTGCACAACCAGATACCCGTTCTCCAATTACCTTGTTACAAATTCGTTGACGCCATCCAAGACCAACAACGCTTTTGAGGAATCAATGGCCAAAAATTTAATGGCGCCTCACATCACCTGTCCGCAGAGGCCACGTGCCGCAACCAAACGACAATACAACCCTTACTGAGGCCTGGCACACGTGACCCTTAAGATTCAGTGATATAAATTTCTGACACCAGGAGTGACGCATATTAGCAAACGTATTTCGGGCCTTTGAGATTCATGCACTGACTTCATCAGACACACTTCTGTCACAGCTAAAACAATCATCGAAGCACGTGAAATTCTCCACAATCTACAGTGATTCTCCCTGAATTGTAAGGGGTATGTTAAGAGAATGCATGTCATGAAGCATGACTTTGTACTTTGAAGGTGCTAGGCACATACCGAGGGGCGATATAAAGGTAGTCAGTTTATTCAACAGAGCTTGTGTTTAGCACTAACCATTAAAGATGAAGACAACATCCACTGCGTTCGACTCATTAGTTCATCAATGACGAAGTTGAACAAGGAAAGAGAAAGTGGACATCTTTGTCAGACATCACTTTTTGTAGGGAAGCTTTTGGACTGCTGATCATAAACTCTCACGCGCCCAGAAATATATGAATATAGGAAAAGCATTATGTTCATAAACTCCTGGGGTCCCTCCTGTTGAGCGAGTATAGTTAACAGCCCCGACTGACCGACAGAATCGAAGTCAGCGGACAACATGATTATGGGTCGTCTGTACATGTGGCGCTACTCTAACACCTAACGGAGTGTGAAGGTGTAATCAACGCAACCCGGTCGAAATTCCGATGGATTCTCATGAGTCAATGTTTCGCGTGCCACCGCAAGACGACGAAGAATCAGTGGCGCTAGAAGGCTTATAACAACAGGATCCAAACTAACACCTCTGCGGTTACTACGTTTATTGCTAATGCCCATTTTGAAAATGGGTACTGCTATCGACTCACTCCAGTTGTCTGGGGTGACCTTTTCCTCTCAGATACTCCGAAATAAAGAGAAGGCATATACTGATCTTCATAACTAGGTCACTTATCTGGTTAACCGTACTGCAATCCCTCACATTTCAATGATGGCATGATTTCATTATTCGTGGGCGGCGTACTGTGGATTATTTGCATTATAATTCCTCACAGCCGGTTTACAATGTCTCGTATAGGCGAACCACTTGTCTTCCTACAGGCAGCTAGCCAACCATCAGGAAGGTTCCATTTCGCTTACCTAGTGACTTGCCGAGTTGAGTACTTTGATGATCTCTTTTACGGATCCCACTGGTGTTCTGTGCTTGATCCACTAGCTTTAACACCTTGGCGTCACTACCTGGTTGAACAAACCTTAAAATCTCAAACATATAGTGAGTAGCAAGTAACAATTTGTTCACGTAGTGGGGACAAATGCATTTGGTAGTGATCTAGCCTTGGATATACACATAACAATCTTTGTGAGAATTCACAGCTGAACTGCTGTCTGACTGGATGGGATGGGGCGACTCACGATATTCAGTATTTCTTGAGTTCCTAGTAGGTATCACTGTTTATTGCTGGACTGAAGTAAAACTTCATGACTAGTAGTCCACCAGCGGCTCTTATGTACAATCTCAGTCAGATAACTATTCTGGGATCTGGAATAGGTTAGTTGGCAAATTTGAAAAGGTTCACTATTTTGCTTCAGTGTGCGAGAATGATGGACAAGCAAAACTATTAACCATTTGGAATATTTGCTTCAGTCGAAAGAGGAAGTTCAATCTCATCCAAAGGAAGCAGTTGCAAAACACCCAGACACAAACGGAGTTTCGTCACTTCAGTGCAGAAGGCCTCCGTGCAGTGGTCACTGTTCCACAACGGAACCCCCGCCCCGAATATATGTCCTTGAAGGGCTTAGTTCTGTATCGTATTTTGGTTCAGCTAATGATCAATCGCGTTAGCAAGCCCGAGTATGTCCAGTCATCTATACTGACCTGACAAAAGCTCTGAGTTTGAAGCGTGATTGATACTCATTCAGTAGTCGGCATTCCGGATTTAATGAGAGATGGAAATTTTTTCCGGCGCGTTGGCCACCTTATCCAAGTACCGTACAAGCTCCACAGTCGAAATGAATACTGAAGGAAAATGAGTACAACGTAAAGTTTGTTTGGAAGCGATTCCTCTGTCTCATCGGATTGTTTTTAATGCACACATATGGTCACTAAGGGTTTGGGAAAATTAGATATAACCCCTTAGGAAGTAAAAATACTACCCCGTAAACCGATGGTTCTTCTTTTCGAGATCCTCCAATGAGGCGTATCTCTACGCCATTCAATGTTGGACTACTTCCATGGAAAAAACACGATGTGTAGTCAGAATCGACGGTACTCGGGAGCAAGTCTGTCTCAGTGTCTCATTTTCATTCAACGGGTGAAGTGCTGCACAACGCAAGTTAGCGTTCGAAATTTTACTGGCTTTTTGGTGTGTGGTTGTTTCTTTGGTAGCGATTGCATTCTTTTTTTCGCATCCAACATTTCAGTGTTAACTAGTGACAAAAAGTTAGCGAATATAAACTAATTTGCAAACTAATTTGGTTCTTTCGAGAGACTCACCTGGAAACAACCAAATTAGTTTGCAAATGAGTGTATATTCGCTAATTTCGTGCAATTTGGTTTCAAGTAGAACATAAGGTTGACGGAAACCCGGGGACTGCGTCTACTTGATGAGCCCCAAAAAAGGGCGAAACCGGTCGTGGACTGTCGACGGACTTTCAGCAACCTTATGAGTAGTACATTACATAGTGACAAAAAGGTTTCAAAATTTCAAGCAGTACGCTGCTTTAAAATCGGGCCATGATGTAGAATGATATCATTCTTGAAATAAGGGCCATATTAGGCAGAGTCCACTTTACTTTCTGACAAGACACTTCAGTGTGTCCATCACAATTTATCCGCCAACCATAATTCGCAACCTCAGTAACCCTGGTTCACATTGGCTATGGTAGCACAAAACGTGCTAACTAATGCGGGTTTTGCGCAAAGAAACGCGCGCATGCATATTTCTGTACAAACACCATTTGCTGATTTCACGCTGGGTTTGCGCAGTCTGACAGTTGCGTTCGTAATCGAAATCCCACCACAATCCAATTGTGGTGTCGAATGACAACAGTTGTTGCAGTGTGTTGCTCATGTCTGCCACCTGTTCGCGTGCCAGTGGGCCATCATTCAACTAATTCTAAAGCGCACCCGATGTCTGGAAGACGGCGTTTGACCCGGGAGCAAATGCACGAAGATCGCGGTGTGGTGGTGGTTGTTGCAGTGTGTTGCTCATGTCTGCCACCTGTTCGCGTGCCAGTGGGCCATCATTCAACTAATTCTAAAGCGCACCCGATGTCTGGAAGACGGCGTTTGACTGACCCGGGAATGCACGAAGATCGCGGTGTGGTGGTGGTAGTGGTGGGAAAAAGGCAGCTGGCAAAACAATTAATTCGCTCAGGCAGTTTGTGTAAGCACACGCGTCATGTCAGTTCAACCACCCATCCGCAACCTATCTATCAGACGAATCATGTTGAGTCATTGCAGCTGGTGTGTAAAAGCACCTGCCAGTCTCGGTAGCTGATGCATGAACAGAATGACGTGTCGAAAACGGTTGCATAGGTTTTTGTTACGACAGCAATGTACACGTGTCGGGTTGATTGTTCTCGGGTTGACTTGACGAAAAAATGAAAAAAAACTGTTATCCGACGACTTTCTAAGTTCCCATAACGACACAGGTGGACCCGACCATGTGTACAGATCTCAAAGACTTTTTCTCTGTTTAAAGTTGGGCAAAAACGTTCTCTTACGTTTTAGTAGACAATCTTTTCGGAATATGCACAATTTTCCCGTCTTTTTTCGGCAGCGCCTAACCATGGCAATGGTCCTTCCAACACTATGTTCTTTATATGAAGACGAAAGTACTACCTCTAATTTATTCACATTTAGTACGGGAGTACTAAGCATTCTTTAGGCAGATTTCACCCAATTTTATCACGTCTTTAAAATCGTTCAAAAAGTGCGCAGAATAGTGAAGGTTCTTGTAGAGACCTATCACCTATAGACAGGTCCATACTCGGTCCTCCGATCGCTAACTCACTTTTCGGATCAACCGCCGGACTGTCTATTAAAGGGTGGAAAGCATGAGATCAGTTTTAAGGAGACGGTTGCGACGAGTGGGAGTTAAATAGTTACGCTGCTCTGATAGTGTGTAGCCTCATAGATTCACAAGCATTGCTTACCCATACTACCGGGTCGTTAGTAGATAAGGACCATCATGGATCAGTAAGCATAATTTATTGCTTTTCAAGAAGACCAATTCTAATCTACAGACAAGGTAACTAGAATCTTACTACAATGGCTAACAAAACTACTCGCCAACACTACCTATCTACTAAAGCATAGGGGCTGAAAATGTACAGGGATGGCTTCTAGTAGTGATTCGGCTTGCGTTTGTTTCACCTTCTTCATCTTACTCCTCCGTTTAAGATGAAGTGGATTTTGAGTGTATTTCAAGAATTTCACACACTAGATATATGGACTCTCTATCCGTACTGTCTGTTGGCTTAGCTGGACCTTTGCTTAAGTGAGTCCGTTTGGGATGTCCACCTCGTGTTTCAGTTGACGGTATTACAAACTTGAGGTGGCTTTTGTGCAACACACATAGTTGAAGTACATCATAAAAAGAGAGATTCTGTTTAGTCTCAGACCGGTCTAATTTGCAAACGAATGTAGTTTGCGAATTGGGCACAGTTTGATGTCCAAATAGAGCATATGGTTGGGGAAAACTTGGGGACTGCGCCCCCCTGATGTGCTCCAAGAAGCATGAAACCGGTCGTAGGCTGTCGAATAGCCTTATCAATCTTATCAGCAGCGTCCCATCAAGAAAATGTACTGCGACGTCCCGAAACGCGAGGTGACTTCTGACAGCATATTCAGTTGAAGAATAGCGCAATCGAGCGATTAAGCCGTGATTCGGTTGAGTCTGCTGTTGACATCCAGTTAGTTTACAAATAAGTGTTTGTCGAACATCTGATGCATTTATATGAGCATTTATATAGGAAAAATAAACAGTCAGCTGTAATACGCCTTCGGTGCCTAGCTGCTGTGCCACCCGAAGGAATCACGAGGGTTGGGATACTGCCAAGGTACCCAAGCATAGACAGGGGAAGTTGAGAGGTAGAGGTAGGGTTCGAACCATGAACCGTTCGGTCAGTAAATTCGCCCTCTAACCACTGAGCCATCTCGCCCGCGTACGTCTATATATGCATTTATATATATGATAGAACTGAAAATAACCGGTTTGGGTTTTGTGACATACCGATGAGTTTTTCTTCAGACTAAATACCAAGTCTAGAAAACGGTGTATTTTTATAAGCTACATGCTGCATGAGAGGGCACGCGAAATACAGTTGGATCACTAAGACAAACTCAGAACCATGTAAAATTGAAAAAGTGATACTGAGAGATCACTATGCGCCGAAGTATGGGCTTCGTTTGATCATTCAGGAGATTACGAACAAGTCGCATCAATGAACCTGACTAACTAATCGCTACTTTGCGTGCATTTAGTCAGGTCTACTTAGGTATCGGGCGTATGGACGAAAAGCAAGTAGACCGTTTGGGAGCACCAACCTCGCGGCTTCGAACCTTTATAGTGAGGCCATTTAGAGTGGCAATGTTTTCCAGTTGGTCTGATCGTGGGCCGTTTGTGTCACACTGCTATCTAAACAGCAACAATTGTTATGCTCAGGGCAGGCAAGGACAATGGAACAATGGTCATTACCGGAGCATGTAAGGTCACGCATGTTGCTGCAGCAACAGAGTGCATTAAATACTGTTGAGAAAACAAGTGACACAGCTGGGAGCGCACAGACACAGTATGGCCAAACAAACTCGTCTTCGATATAACTTTTTACTGGTATGTGAGATCCAACAGATGAGTCAGCGGGTGAGTTAGCTTGGGCAGTAGAGCACTCCTACTTCACAAAGATGCACCATCGAAGCGATACTCACCAGAAGGGGAATGTTCCGACAGTTGTTTTTTTTCAATCCTTTGTAATTAACCTCCCAGGAGGCATTTCCATGAAAACGAGTTCGACCCTGCGGACCTTTTTCAACATGAATAATCCATGCTAGCAGTCCTTCCGAAAATGTGGGAAGGAAACTCTTCAACTTTTTTGGGTTACACTCATCAAAACAAGGTGGCACAACAAGTAATCACCGCTGCATGGTTGTATGTGGTTCACACCTTTGGGCTGAACGGTTTTTCAAAAACGCAGCAACTCCATTGGAAAGTCTGTGCTCCAGAAAATCAAGAGTTTACATCCTAGTACAGCAACACAGAGTACTTGAAAGATTGCTGGCACATCCGTCTATGGGGTTTCGGGCGCTGGGCAAAACAAAGCTATGGGAGACAACCGAACAGCAGTGGGCGGGCCAGTGAAGGCTTAAGCACACTTTTTTCGTGAAATAAACAGGATCACCGTGCTTTTGAGATTCACCACACGACCTAAATAATGAATGATAGTTTCATCCCTCAATACCCTTACTTTTCAGCAGAATGGCACTCTGTTACAGCACCCCGCCAAGCACACATCTGCTGGAGTCCAACCAAGCTACACTATCTCAGATGTCGTGGGCAAAAGGCGGTGTCTCAAATTACGAGTTGATAATTCAGGACTGATACAGAAACGGAGTACTGGTGTTTCGCAAGTCCTATTTTTCTCATGCAGATGCATCCTCAGGTTGTTCCGCCCCGTAAGCTTCCAATGCTGGTGTTGTTACTCTTGTCGGAAGTCCCGTGCTGGTGGGTGGTTTGGGTTCGAGTATCGAAGTTTACGACATTTAGTTGTATAGCATTTTTCCGCACGTCCATGTTCAACGAGTCGCATGCGCTCGTTTGTTTGAAAACACATTTTGACGTTAGTGAAACCAGGATACTGAAATCAGACGGAAGGTAAATAACGGCGGCACCACAAAGCAACCTTGTTTCACCCCGCGTCAATGCCGAGGATCACAGATATAGTTTCACAGGCTTGGAAAGTGAGGAGTAACAGAGGCCGACGAAACTGGCAAATTCGTTTGGACAACCCGTCTTCTAGTATCCCGAAGCAGAGGCCTTTTGGAAGCCAACTGCGTTGGCGACGTTCCTCTTGTACTTTTCCTTCTAAGAGGATTCAGTCAATCTTCAACACACTGTTCTGGAACGGCTTCACTCATATTGTTCCCATTCAGTCGATCTGCTTAAAGACCAGTCAGGATTCCTCCATGAATGTAAAGATTGACTCATGGTTGATTACCTGCTTTCTGGCCTTCTTCTTTTCATGAATAAGGGCAGTTAGCTCACATACTTGGCCCGCGGAGCATCTTCATTTTCTCTCAGTGAACGGATTAGAGGACAAACTTCACACTGTGTGTAAATGGAGCATATACAGTGTACATATATATATATATCCTTGGGAATAACGGAGTGAGTTTCCCCAACGAAGCGTCAAAAATTTGGACATGCGCAAAATGCGGACGCTATGCGGATCAGCTATGTGGGTGAATAGCCTACTCACCTGTCCATCTGACAAACGTATGAATCCAGGTAAATTTGTTCCATATTCCACATTTGGCTTAACTCAAAGCGACTGTGGCTTCTTGCTGTGTACGGAAGTCCAGTTTCTGATTGCTTTTGACCGGAAAACTTTATTCGTATACTTGCCTACCATAGAGCTGATCCTATATATCCTTGCTGGTCCATTGACTGAACCAATGGATTACTGTGCATTGCTCGTTAGCTGGAGAAGATATGAGTGGAGCCGAATGTGGTGCTGAGTGCATGCCATTGGCGCCAATGTAGACTCCAGGGAGATTCATTTGCAATGCATTTAAGCCGTACGTGGAAAAGCAGTAAATTAACCTATCTCTCGCCTCTGATCAATGCCATAAACTGAAGCGTTGCACAGTGTACGTTTGAATAGAAATGAGACAGTGACGGGGTACTTAGTCAAAAACCTCTTTCCCAATTTGTCTCGTAACTACATGCGTATTGAGAACGTGGCCATTTATGTGAACGTTTACATGGTTGATTTCGACTTACGTCAACAATTCTAGTCAATAGTTTTCTTTTCAATCGTCCTATTGATTACCTCAACTATTCACTTCAATGACTATGCAAAATGTCACCAGTTTCTGTTTTTCATCGTAAGTGCTCACCAACCAAACTGATCCTTTAGAGTAAGCTGTTTAATTGACCCATTTGGAGTTCACCACTTTGGCAGTTCCAGCCAGGTGACGCGATTAGGAAGCAAACAAAGACTTGAGTTTGAACACTGGGTTGTAGCTTTGATGGGCCCGTAACTTGAAAGTATAACTTGTGTGGCATGGGGAAACTGTAGGAAGCTTCAGTGAAATGAACAGGTAAAGTAAAATGTCCGGACACATGGTCATTTATACCACTTCTATAGTAATTCTCCGACAAATAGAATGAACAGCCGTGTACGTACTTCGTATTGTTCCCTTCACACATCTTTCAGGTCAACTTCACACAGAGGTTTAACGGAATAGTTTTAAGCCTGCGACTGCTATTCGTAGCGGGGATTAAATAACACGCGTGACACTGATGAAACACAGAACAGCTAGTAGGGTGTTTTGACATTTGGATATGCCAGCATATTATTACCTACCTAACTTGACAGGATCAAGCCTTGTACTTCATTCTTCTGACTGTAATAAAGTAAGCCACCTAGAGAGGATGGGTATATTGTAATCCATCCATAACCTCCACGCCTGTTGCTTGAAATCTTGTCTCGGAATCGAGAATTAACGCCATACGTGTCACGGCACTGTGCAACGCAAAGATGTGCTTCTGAATGCGGTCTTCTCTATAAATCGTCTTCCGAGTCCTCTATTTCAGGATTTTAGGGGAGACGTGAAAGGCTTGTGGAGAAAGGTGTCACTGGCTTCGATAACCGAGCGCGCTCTGGGACCGGAGATGTATGACGCTTATGTATGTATCATAACTCTTCATGGAATGTAAGCCATTCCTCTTTTTTAAGAGACACCCATTAGCAGCATCTGCACCGGCTCTAACTTCGAGGAAATTTTTGACGGGATGTTCAGCCTAAAGCAAGGTCGGAATCTTAAGTGGGTATGAAAATACACTTGACTAATAAATGAATACAGTGTCATTAGCCCAGGAGATTAATAAAATAATGCTCACGTTTTTCATTGAAGGAGAGGAATCATATTCTTTTATGGAAAATTTTCATTTGAACAACCATGCCCTCATCCACTTGCGTCTATAGATGTAAACTTTGTTTAAAACTTTGCATCATACGTGATAAGCATAATTGACGTGGACGTTCGCAATCTTCTGCGTGGGTAAATAATGTGGTGTGTTCAAAAGAGAACTGTCGCTTTCCATGTCTTGACTTGTTTTACTAGAGTTGAACAAGGCTCATTTCGTAAAGGAAACTACCCACAATGTTGCTGAAAACCCTTGGACACCTGACGACCGGTTTCGCTCCTCTCGGGGCTCATCAACTAGACGTAGTTCCCGAGTTTCCGTCAACCTTATGATCTACTTGAATCCAAATTACAGATTCCGACAAGTACACTCGTTTGCGCATGAATTTGGTTTTCATGGGTGACTCACCTGAATCCCTCGTTTATGATATTTTTCCCAGCAACCCTGTGAGTAGTTTGATTCAGGAAAATACACTGCGATGTCTCGAATATAGTGCCAACTGAAACATGAGGTAGCCCTTGTGAAGTACATTCAGATGAAAAATATCATAAACGAGAGATTTAGTTGAGTCAACCGTGAAAACCAAATTCATATGCAAATGAGTGTATTAGTGGAAACCACATTTCGCTTTATATGGTTGGTGAACTGAGGACATGTTCACAGGTGAAGCTGTAAAACGCTAGTACGATGATTTCAGATTCACACCACCATCGTCCGCACAGTGCTTCTTTCATCCTGGAACAACCATTTTAGTTAGTCAACACCAAGAAGGAAAAACTGTCCAAGCTGTGGCATGGCCAAGAGCAAGCGCTCTTGATGGGCTCCAGTCGACACCAGTGCTCCCCCTTTTGGTGTAGACTAACCAAAGGAATTGTATGACTGTTCAAATAGCAGCGGTGTGCACAAGAGTTTTGCATTTGCCAAAAACATCTACAACTAATCGAAGATTGTTTGGCAGCTTTCAAGCCTAAGTGGCCTTATCTGACTGCGAGGTCCTCAGGAAGTCTTACTCACTGGAACTAATGAGTGTCGTTGAGTTGGTTCTGGTCAGGACAGCTGATGAATGTGTCCCACAATTCGGACGAAAATCACCCTCATCTTTCCTGATTCGTTTGGTCGTAGTCCTTGCGCAATTCATACGCAATATCAAATACACAAAGACCCGGTTGTCAGAACACAGTATAAGCCTGTCAAATGACGCATATGACACGCTCTGATGTTATCTGCGCAGTGGAGGGCACTGGTGTGGCGGCAACAGTGTCCTCATCGTCCTGACCCCTATCCAGTGACCCTAAATGTATCCACCACGCCTGATCATCATGTGAAGAGGTGGGGAGAACGACATGTGGGTATCATTAACTTTGGCTTGACCTCAATGGATTTGATTGTGTGTGTGTGTGCTCACATATTTGGTCACATCCAACCGAACACCCGCCGGAAGCACCCAGCTGATAATAAAGATCTGTATGCAGGTTAGACCTCTTCGGATATTAAGCGAAATACCGAGTGTTTGGAGAGGGTGAGTCTCAATATAGTCTGATGAAACTTCGACATCTATATCCATAGAGTTGTAATTTGACCACTTTTGGATTGGCGGCCGAAATGATGTTGTGGGTCGGAGGGGTGCGGTGATAACCGTAGGGATACACTCTAAGGATTCAGGTCACAAGTTCGGATGTTCGAAGCCCCTATTTGTATTTGAAACATGACACTAGTGATGTAGGAACCTGCTCACTTCTGTCTTTTGACTTTCATCTCCAGCGATACACGCCATCACGTTTGCTGAAGGTGAGAACAGAACAGTCCATAGTTTTGTCGGTTGGTTTCCATGATGTTGGAACAGGAAAAAACCCTGTTGTTCCCCTCCTCTCCTCTTGCCTGAAAAAACCGCTTTGGTCTGTTTGTCCAACAATAAATTTGAACTTTTCAGACCAAGTGCAAACACAGTGGGGGGGGGTGATCGCGATGGCCAATTTTTTGCTATCAGCGTTTGTCTCACAAGCGCCGCTGTGAGTCGGTCTTTTCCAGCTTCCAGGGTAGGGTGAATTTAACACAACCAAAGGAGGTAGAGCGGTACCACTTACTTCTCCTGATAGATGAATCCGAACTCAACAGATCAGGTCGAAGAAAACAGGGAACTCTGATAATACTCTGCTTCAGCTAGATTTACGTGTCTTCAAGTTAGCCAGCATGCCCTTTATATAATGAATAAACGATTACAGATCAACATTTCGAAATCGGATTTGAGACCTCACCAGGTCAAAGTTCAGGCTTTCCTACCTTTGGCATTCAAACATATTTTGGAACCGCATATACAAACATAATACGAAAGTGCGTGTGTTCTATTTCTTCATTAAAGAGAAAGTGACAGAAATAATCGAATAGAACCGGAATCGCATTTGTCAGTCAACTGGGAGTCTGCGCATAGTAATGGTTACAGACTTCAATGGGTGGACTTTGGTGATGTACGCATGGCGTTGCAACCGATTCAGGCTCGAATGGATAAGATTGACGGAAGATTCTGAAGAAACTACTCGCGTGCCATCAGATTGCCTAAGCATGATGGCATAACAGTTGGCACCGGTACCTGTTACCTGTGTATCAACGAGCTACTTACGTCTTCCATCATTTAATTGTTTGACATAATGTTTCATATCCATCAGTATTGCAAGATGCAAATTCCCCCTGTAATCGCCTATTAATCCTCCTTCAGAGGAGTATGGGGAAACTATCGAAGGCGTTGTCATCCTAAGGGTGACAATATCGGACAAGTATTTATTAGAAAGTCAAGCCACCTATCTGGGTTTCAGATGCTTACTTTTAGCACCAAAACCAGTGGCCGGGTTGGGACCGATCCACCAAAGAATGTGCATCCTCGTGTCTTGCGACTCCATGTGGTCAAGGGCCTTCTCATAACTCGTTTGCTTTGGAGCACTGAGACAAGTCGGGCCTCAAAGTTTCTCACAGCTACGTGGATAGCCGTTTCCTGGACGATCTTTCGAGTGCCTGGTGCTCTCCTGATTTGAACTGGAGACCACTGTTTTTTAGACATATCTGAAGATTGTCCTAGTAGCAGAATTTCGGGAAAGCCACTTTCGAAATCCGTTCCCCATCTGACCGTAGACAAATTTTGGGGTGCGAGTTTTGGCCATTTGTCTCAAGTGGCCTGACTAGAAAAGCTGGTGACAAAACGTCTGTAAATGAATTGCCAAGCTCGGCGAACAGACCAGCAACCATCTGATCAATTAACAATAAATGCACCCGAGCTAAAGATATACCAACACATGACTAATTGTTGAGATAATCGCCTCTCGGCCAATTGGGAAGTTTTGCGAATTGGTATTTCCTTGCCGCTGGATCCTCGTCGGGCTTGTTGGGCATTTTGCCGTTTCATTTTCCTCCCTTCAGCTAAAGATATTTGGCTTTTGGTTGACAGATTTCTTCCGGTCCGACAAAGCGTTCTTTGTGACAACAGCTATGCACGTATGACCTAATCACAGCATTTATTAATTTCCTCCTATGAGGCATAGGTTTACAGCCCTTTCGGCACTTCTTCGAATCGAATCATCATCATCATCCCTGAGCTGGTGCAGTGTGGATCATCTGATGCTCTTTGCTTCATGTGATCTGAATACAACATTCCGGCTTTCTCATATAGTTTCACTGAAGCAGGAGATATTGCCAAAACAGGCCTCTCGTAGTTTCCCTTGATCACTGAGTGTAAGGTCTATCCAGGAATGTTCAAGTTCCTTCACACCACGCACAATTAGGCTTTTTTATACAGGAATACGTTGGTAGCTCAGGTAGCGTAGAATGTCGCTGTTTTGTTCACTGAGCTGGGCAATTCGACTGGAAACGTTCCATCACCAACCGAGGTGACATCATCAGTGCGTTATCAGAGTGCATGGTGTTGCCTGGTGGTGGTCTGGTGGTTTTGCGTTGAGTAGTGCGTGTTAATATACGTGCTCCTGGCCGGGGCTGACTTCGATCATGGTTAGTTGTTCGGTCGGGCGGTTCCATCGGTTCCTGTTATCCTGTGTCCTGGTCCGTCGATGCCCACGTGACCCCTGAGCTTGACATCCCCTGCCATCGTACTCTGGTTGATGCTGGAATGTCCCCTGTTCTTGTCCCTTCCGAGTTCCGGCTTGTGACTTTTATTGATCTGACTCCAAGGCGTTCTTTATTTCTTTGCTTGTGAACCCAATATTCGGTTCTTCTTGAGTAACTCGGTCGAGATGTCGGTCCGATACACGTAGGAGTGTGTAAGTTGCATCCAGCATCGGTTGATCGAGTCCGCCGTGGAGTACCACGTTTTCAGAAATTTCCTACCGTGCGCCAAAATTTCTTGGTCCTCGTGTATGAGGATAGGGGGTCGTGTCTTCCGGGGGCCATGTTGTGTTCATTTATTCGTGTGCATAACTTCCGCCCGGTTTATCCAGCATAAAATTTGTTGCTGTCGTTGCAGTTGATCTGGGATATCACAAAGTTCCTCTTGGTTTTGTTTCGCTTGTCCTCTGGTTTTGAGATTAGTTTCCCTAGAGTAGTGGAAACAATAAAATTTGTTTGTTCATAGTCACACCACTCTCGTGTCCGCCGTGGAGTACCACGTTTTCAGAAATTTCCTACCGTGCGCCAAAATTTCTTGGTCCTCGTGTATGAGGATAGGGGGTCGTGTCTTCCGGGGGCCATGTTGTGTTCATTTATTCGTGTGCATAACTTCCGCCCGGTTGATCCAGCATAAAATTTGTAGCTGTCGTTGCAGTTGATCTGGTATATCACACAGTTCCTCTTGGTTTTGTTTCGATTGTCCTCTGGTTTTGAGATTAGTTTCCCTAGAGTAGTGGAAACAATAAAATTTGTTTGTTCATAGTCACACCACTCTCGTTTGAATGGTCGTCCTCCTGTTCTGGCATAATTATTCCGGTGAGTCCACACCAAAGGGAAGCACTGGACTCGAGTTTCGCTGTTATTAAAGCTCATTAGCAGTGCATATCCAATGGTAGTGCCGGGATTTGAACCCCGGAATCTGACATACGAGGCGAGCGTGTGACCACTATTCCACCAACGCACGTTGAACGCATCTGAATTTTCACGTCTGAACAGGCGAACGTGATCACACTTTAGCGATGCAAATGAATGTATTTCGGTGATTTTGTGCAGCTTGGTTTCAAGTAGAACATAAGTTTGACGGAAAATTGGGGACCAAGTGTTTAAGCTTGTTTACTTCGCAGGAACGAATTAGTTGGTGTTAAGTATAAGAATACCATTTTTTGAGGTCCCCAGACATGATGGGAATGAACCCTTCCATGATTTGGTCTTTCAGATACGCACTTAGCACCAAAATAAGAGAATTCTTAACCCAGCTATCTGGTAAGCAGACAATTTAGGTCTAGTTAACACTTGATTCTGGGTGGGGGTTGGTACATGGTTCCATGTCGACTTCAGGCAAATTTTTTTTCGAGAGTCTATTGGGGGAGATCATTATACACGGCAAATATTTTCTTATACTCATGGCTTCAAAGCCAACAACGTCGGACAGTAGCTCATTCTAGGGGGTTCATCCATCTTACTTCCGTTTACTTTTTAATGCCCCTGTTTCACTTCACTGCTGTGCAATACTGATATGAAAAAAGGAATACAACCGTTAGGTGAGTGACACGACGAAGGTAACAATATATAAGTATGAGCGTATTCTGAATTCGGTGCAAAGAAACATACGCTAGGTGCCAGCGGTCTAAATAAACTTTCTCACAAAACAGTAAAAATATTCTTCTGTCGAATTAGCTGCGTATCTAGGTGGTGTGGTGATAAAAACTTATTCAAGGATCTGTTACTGTGACTGTGACTGCTTTAGTGTGTACCACTCGAGTGTTTCTTCATAAATCTCACCGAAATCCTGCCAGACGGATCCTTGCAGCGTAATGAATTCTACCGCATAAGCAGTGTTTCCTGTGGGAAGATGCTTAGAGAGTGGTCAAGGCGATTTGCAAGTAAAGTCCTTTGAGTTCTCCTGCAAGGTTCTACCGAGTTTCTTATCAAGTTACCTGAAGAAAAACGCAACCAAATAGCTGGTGAGATTGTTACAAACCATATGTTCGTCCGTAGACAGCAGCTGACTAATTCTCGTACCCACCACCCTGCTGGCTAAAGTATTAGGAAATCACATCACCAACAACACGGATTACTTGGCTTTATTTTCTGAAAAACATGTAGCAGCTTTCGGTAGCTCATACAGCCATAATACCTAGGTAAACTACACACGCCACACATAGGTGGACAAATGAGATTGCTCCTGAAAACATGTAAAACACGGGTGTTTTCTTGTCTGCCGAAAAACTAAACCAAACATTTCGCGACTTCCACCACCAGGTTGTATGAAACACGAAACCAGAATAACATTGTCACGAAAGCTAACAAGGTGGCTATGTGTACAACTTGGGTTTCTCATTGCTGGTGGTGTTGTAAGATGGCTTCTATTCCCGAGTTCGAAAGCGCTCTGAGTGGAAATGGTAAACAAATTTTGAGGAGTGGAGGGAAAAAGAAATTTTGAAAATGGATATTTGGATTTTTCTGTACTCACCCTAAGAGCCACCTGCGTCCATAGAACCAGCATAAATAAGTAGCCGACTCCTACTGATCTACTTGAGTTCAGGGAAATGTCTTAACCCTGGGTCATAGTAGTTGCCTAATCAGCACCTATCCTTAATGTGAAGTTGGTCGAAATCAAATGGCCTTGTGACTAGTCAGCCAGATGTATACATTCAGTCAGAATAATTCGAGGAATCGTTTCAGAGCACATCTTTAAGCATATAAGTACCTTTCAATATCTAACCGTTGGATCCA
This sequence comes from Opisthorchis viverrini, assembly GCF_000715545.1. Classification (NCBI taxonomy): domain Eukaryota; kingdom Metazoa; phylum Platyhelminthes; class Trematoda; order Opisthorchiida; family Opisthorchiidae; genus Opisthorchis; species Opisthorchis viverrini. The sequence continues at coordinate 123,808 of NW_008752002.1, read as the reverse complement.
TATACGAATGTGGGTTAAAGTGAATATCTCGACCTTGAGCAATGACCTATTGGACACAAGACACCAAATAAAAACGCTGCGGTCCTCATTTGAGCTGTAGGTTCACTCTAAAGCACAAACATTCGACGATACTCGAGATATGGAATATGTCGTCATTCACATTCGTAGGCCGATGTTTTGTTCTCAAAAATGTTTTGTTTGAACATCAACTTTAACGCGATTTGGCCACAGTTGTTTGGAAATCATATGTACTCAGACAACACCAGGGATACTGCTCCTCGCCCGACCTGACTGGCCTATCTACTCCCGACTGATCAACTCTAATCTACTCAGTTGATCCTTTCCTTCTGACCACATATTGTTGATTGATTTAGTCTAACACACACATGTCGTGAAGTACTAAAACATGGTTTCACTCAGCTACACCGTTTCAACTAGCGAAATCATCCGTAATTATTAGTATAAATATTGTTTTTATCTGCGGACAGGTGAAGCTGACAGAACTCTCAAGTTTTTAAAAGCCCTAGTAAATGATGACGGACGAAACGAGTACGGAGATGTTACCACAAAGATGCACTTAAAATGCAGTTGACTGAACGTGGTTAACTACATTTCTGGTAGAATGACGGACAATTTTCGTAGAATTTCATAACAATTCCGATCAGATAATTTCGTGCATAAAAACATGATTACCCATGACGCGCATTGCTTATACAACTGAAACCCACATTCTATATTCGGACGAGAAGTCTGGTTTACACCTGTACTGACTGTCGAAAAATCATAATAATTTATTTCTCTGCTGATCTTTAAAACAACCCAAGCAACCCAGTGGCACCACTTGCAAACCGTAACTTCTGTGTTACATACATGGCCCCGTTCTAAATTATGGTGGAACATTTTTAGTTGCACAGAGTTGTTCTGTCAGATTAGGCGTTTGACAATAGAAATTAACATTTCAGAAGAGTGCTACTTTACCCAAGCTAGTTAAATCCTTTTGCGGAATTTCGATTATGCTGGTGTTTGCACCATTTGGTGTGTCTTCAATAGCATGGAGTTATGATAGCAAAACGAAACCAGCCCAGAAAGTAGCTGGGTGATAATGATGTTTGGGCCACGTGTCTAGCGTGTGACTAGGTGTGATGAGTCGCACTCCTTTGCCAGATTGTGTGAACTCGAGGTTGGAGGCTTCAAAGTTTTAAGAAATGGACTGCCACCCAATGATATTGTTAACGGATCTCATTGGTTCCAAACAGAGACCGCGACAAAAACAGCTGACTCCTCTGGAAAGTCTGAAGCAGCCCCGTCAGTTGTGACCTAGTGTGAGTGTGTGTGGAGACGAAATATTCTCTCCCCTGGTGACTCTCCGTACGGGGGTTATTGCGATCGGTTGGGTGATACCAGCGGCGCACTTTATTGCGAGTCCTGTTGACTTCGTTTGTGATTTTCAAATATTCTTATTTTAGCAGTTTGGTTAGTACGGATGGCTGTCTGACACGTGTAGCCTACGCATTTGATCCAACTCATTGAGGCTGTTAGCAAGTTGTGTCATGCATATATCAGGGCATTCGAGTTATGTACGTGAACCACGGACGTCGAGAACCACTACTCAGGTTGTTCCAATTATGGGAAAGTTGAAGGTCTCCGTTTTGCTATAGTCTGACAATGCTGCAAAAGCTTTGTGTGTAATTTATGCTTTCCATTATTACACAGGGTTTGACGGATTACAGCAAGTCGTGTATGATCTCATCGTGATTGGCTCACTGGAGACAGCTGCACGTACCCGGCGTTCGGGTACTAAAAGGCCTTATCATCACTAAACAATCAGGCACATACTTCACCAAGCACGAACAGGCTGAATACTGTCACACGTGTCATACGTGTTATATACATAGATGGGCACAAGTGATTAAGCGTTTTCGCTGTCCGACCCCCCTTTCTAAGGTGGCTAATGCAGTGGTCAGTGGTGAACGGTGGCATTGTTTACATCGTCAAAACCAGGCCATCATAAATACATGCACACACAAACGCGCTGTCAAGATCTTTCAAAGCGCAACGCGGCGGTGCGCCAGAGTGATCGTAAATTGGGTAACATTCACCCCCCGGTGTGCACCCAGACACGGGTAAAAGTTTACGTTGTTCTCGCATTCCTGTTGGAATAATTATGTTCAGGCAACTGACAGATACGGTGGATGGACATTATTGGAACGGTAATCAAACAGACGGAGTTATGTCAGCAAGATCTTTCAAAGCGCAACGCGGCCGGTGCGCCAAGTGATCGTAAATTGGGTAACATTCACCCCCCGGTGTGCACCCAGACACGGGTAAAAGTTTACGTTGTTCTCGCATTCCTGTTGGAATAATTATGTTCAGGCAACTGACAGATACGGTGGATGGACATTATTGGAACGGTAATCAAACAGACGGAGTTATGTCAGCCCTGTAACAATCGGAGGAATTAGCGTCAACCGGTGGCCTCAAGCACATCAGCCCATCCACCCTAAGTGTTACACGACACATAAACAAGCCACACGTAGTGTATTTCGGCTTCAGTGTGGATTAGCTTCAATGATTCTGTGAAAGCATGGGTCGAACTGTGCACCGGATCGGGCGAACTCAGTGGCTGATCACTGCGTATTTTTCTACTTCCTGCTGGCAACTAGTAATAGTGACGGGTAGAATAATCACTGGCCACTCATATACTCCAGCCACCACAGTTGATAGACTGAAGTCCTGTTCCGGCAAATAAGATTTTCTAGACTTAGGACTTCCCGGAGAACACCAGTGTTACTCACGTGGTGCTCCCACTCCCAAGCAATACCGCACAATCACTGACTTTGAAAAACCGCTGGTTTCTGTACGTCACTGGATCGCAGAAGCTAAGGCTCACAACAATGTAATACTATGAATGTTTCACATGATTCTCAGCAGTGAACTCCTCACACTATGTCAACAGAAAATAAATTTACCCCAACGATTGCTAATCGTGTTTTGGATGCATACAGTACGACATCAACCGAGCAAACTCGAGCGCGAGCTGTTCTGGCAAGGGCTGAAATGATTTTCCTGCGATCATCGCGCACAGCAATCTGTGAGCTCCGTGTTGTACCAATCTGTGTCGCTCTCTGTAATTATGTAGTGGGACTTGCAACTCAAACACCTGCGGGTCGTTTAATCAATGTGAGTCATTTTGTCACTCTAGTCTGTTCGTTTGACGTGATTTATCACTCCAGAGCCATCACTCAAGGCGCACTGGTAACGGTCAAAATGGCTTCTGTTATTTAATTCAACCTGTGTCATTTGAAAGCTTCCGTGCTACCTTGACTGAGCAGTCGCTACTCTCTGACCAGTTCCAGCCAAATGATGCACCAAAATGGCTTCTGTTATTTAATTCAACTTGTGTCATTTGAAAGCTTCCGTGCTACTTTGACTGAGCAGTCGCTCCTCTCTGACCAGTTCCAGCCAAATGATGCAACTAAATTCATATTTTGACGACATCCGACGGCATTTTTGCATTCCTTTGCGTGGATCTGTATTCACAACTGCACTTGCCGGTTGAGACTTTATTCGTAAAAACGACTAATGAAAGACTATCAACAACTAGTTTCCACTCCTGAGTTGTTTGGGTATGTGGTCGTAACGCTACATATTCGGCAGAAAAACATTGGGAGGAAAACGATCAAACTAGGATTCACTGAACCTGCACGCAGAACTTGGTTTGCAACATTTTTCAGATGGTCAATGTCCCATTTTCTCGACTTGTTATTGATTGTTTCCAGCAATCAGTTGAGCCACGATGAGTTAAGTGCAAACCCCAGTTGGTCAAATCGTTCAGACTGGGGGTATCAACAAATGCGGTATTATGAATACAGTAATACAATGAAAAAAACTGCACAACTCTCAAATCATGGGATTACGCCGGCTTCTTGATGCCGGTTTAAGAACCACCACTTCCAAACGTGATCTCAAAGTTCACAGCGACTCAAGCGAAATGGCGAAACTCACTTGATGATCTGAACTAGATGTACGATGACCAGGTCAAAGAGTGGTTCACGTTCAGGTCCAAAAAAGAAAGGCGATTGGCGCAAAACAGAAACAACGACAATGATAATAGAAGAAAAAAGATTCATCACCTGTTATCTTGTGTTTTTTGCTAGAAAGAGGATTAAGCAGGGTTATGACGTTTATGCATCCAGCTCCATGAGCAATTTAACAGAAACAACGTTTCGATCATGTCTTCCGCGGATGTCAGGGGGAAAACTCTTGTTCTTTAGTGCTTTCTTACGCCCTACGTGGGGCCGACGTTGCAGAGTGTAATAATTGATGACGAAACTGTCTTCGGCACCTGAATTGGTAGGCTCTTCTTTCAGGTAGGTTTTGTTCTCTATCAGAAACACCATTTGGATTGGCTTAATTTGCTAACACCGATGCTGGGTTTCGGGCAACGCCGGCTATCCCGACTCCATTATTCGCTGATGCTTCAGTGAAAGCAAACTATTCTCTTTCCACTTGACCACTTCTTTAACAGTGCGTAGACTCGAGTTTAACTCGAATAACAAATATAACTGATTTATGCTCGAACAAAGCCATCGTTCGAATCCGGTCACATCATCGCCCCCGATCTGCGCATACATCTTCTACTGAAACAAAAAGCCTACGCGTACTTTAGAGATTTACTGTCTAGGAAAACAACACGAGAGTCAAAACAAGCACATCCCCACCCCAGGTGGAAAGCTTTTCAATAGGACCCCTATTTTAGTTTCACATGTATGACCAATTGATGGGCGGCGTTTGACTGGCAGGAACAGATGGTCACTTGTGACATCCAGTATATTAGACCATCGCCATGTACATAGGGAACTGAGTCGTGGTCATAAAGCATTGCCCGCATTCCTTCATCCTAAGGACCATTTTGAACTGTGCTTCTTATCGTGTGGACAAAAAGTAATCTAGACACTGTCGCTGTAGAACAACGATTTATGCCTATTCGACATTTTGTAGGACACAGCGTGCGGTGGTGCCTCATGTGTGGCTGATGTGATCCACCAGCACGTAGTACAATGTTACCACTGGATTATTGTAACCACACGCATTGTCCCTCTCTCGGTCGACCTAGGCTTTGGGGTATTTCTGAGGGGGCCTAGAAACTCCGCTTCAACTTTATCTACCAATTTCGGATTTCAATCCACTGAAATACGTCGTCTTTGATGCACTTATTGTGTTACCTCACTGACTAATCGAACTTGTTGTTCGTTTAGAAAAAAACGGATTCCTGTACATCTCACTTTGTGTATATCTAAGACGGATTTCAGTGTGCACATCTTGATGTAGACTTGCTCATAGTTTCGTATACGGTGTTTCACCAATACCATCTGGTGTAGTGGTTGGATTACTACGGAGGTAAGTCCGGATTTGTAACAAGACTTTCAGCTGCGTGTCTACTTATTGATCATTTATTTATGTTTCATTATTATTCAATCAGTTATCGTACTCGACAGATTGGGGTGAGTAACAAGACAACATCCATTTCGTTCATGATCGACAGTTAAAATTCATTCGATCTTTTGTTTGCAGCAGAGATTGTCATATTCGAAAAACTGGTCGGACGGTACTTTCACAGCGGTTCATTCGCGTACACTTCTGACACACGTGCACACCTCAGTGTCAATCATTTAAGTGGTCGAATATTTTCATTTTCCAAATGTTTACTTCTTGGGTCGTACACCCAGTTGAGTACAAAGGTAGACGCCCTTGGATCTCTGACTCCAAGTTTGGATAATGCCATACCAGCAGTGATGGTCCAAAGAAAGCATCCATCCCTGGGATGGTCGACCGTTGAAATGGTAGATGGACGGATGGAAGAAACTTCCCCAGTGGTCAATATCAATGACACTACGGAAATGGTTTTACTTACCTTCGACAGAATAAAAACCAAAGTAGGATAATTCCTAGAGCGGGTTATGTGGGACTGGTTCTCTAAGTTGTTCTCGAACCCAGGCCTATTATGCAAGGATGTGGGATGCCTGTCGGATTACGCTCACAGGCCGGCCGGAACTACTGTCAAGTCGTCATTTGTGTTAGCACACACTGTACCGACTACTCATCTCGTGCCCGCTAATAAACAGAGTGTCGCTAGTTCCGTATATTTTGAGTTTGTTGGTTGAACAGTCTTCCTCTCGTCGCTGAGCAGTCATGCTAGTTTCAATACAGAAAAGTCGGCACAGTGATGTGAACGCAAACTCCCCTTCTGATGGATTTTACAGCTTCACGGCCGTGTTTTGGTTAGCTACGCAGTTTACCGAGTACCACGGACTGGTAACTACGTGACCAGATGTCATACTACCTTTCACTTAAAATCCTTCACGGAAAAGCACGAAAAAACATACCGGTTTTTGACCCTGGCGATCCTACTATGGCATCAGTGACCCGAGGATGCCTTAAGGAACCGAACAAGTACCGTCATGTGATGTACAATGCTGAATGGATGTCAGGTGAGCGCTAATACTTTACCTCAGTAATTGGTGAGAATTGGATTAAATGTGTGTGCAGAACTTGCGGAGGTCGTCTAAACAGGGTTAAATTAAATGGTGGAATGAAATGGTAATATGATGGGCAATATCTGCGAATATCATCGTGGCGGTATGGGCACAGGCCGATTAGTGGCTAGGTTCAGACATGCACGCTATTTTTTACTGACAGTAGAAGCACTAAGGCCTGTCACGTGACCTTAAACAAGCATGTTCGAACAAGCTCAAGGTTAACTTATCCCAAAGAGCGCATCTATTGCACGTGGCTGCATGTGAAATTTAGTAGGTCAGGACCTGGTGTTGAACCATTGTAATACAAATACGTTCTTGTGGTCAAACCATTGTGAACCTAACAGGGCACGTCCATTTATTTATAAACTGGTCTCGTTTGAACAACCCATTGCTTGTCTGTGTTCAGGTTTTGTTTTATTTGAAATCTTCAATAGTGCCTGTCCTTGAGCGTTTCGAGACTCCAGTTTCGGATGCCTGAAGTGCGAGGCTAGTGGTTTATCATTCCAATAGCAGCGGCTGGCCTCACTTGAGTTATAGTGTTTGGACAGAAAGGTAAACTTTAGTTCAGTTTTTTAACTCCCAGAACACCGCAAAAGCAACTGAAATAAGGTGTACGAACGTGATTAACACCCTGACTGCATTTCGAGAAAGCAATTCGTTTAGGATATCGCCTAGTGACCGGCGACATACAACCCTTGATCGCAGCACAGCGGACATTGTCACACGAAAATTAACTGAAGAAAGAAACGGCATTCAACCAAGTAACCCCCACAAAAGTTGGCTTATTTACTGACCCAACAGATATCCTTCAGAAAATACCAAGGTTTGCTTTTTCTTTGGGGAGTGATCGGTTGCCGGAGGCTGAGTTGTTGAACACTAAATCGTGACTAGTCGAGGGTGTTCCTATGATCTCTTCAGGTTAGTGCCCTTGATTGTTTTTTTCACCTACTTGGAGTTAATGGGAGGGTGTTAGATGAGGGATAGGGTAAAGCTGGACAGAACTATTGTTGGTGCGACAAACCAAGAGATGGGTTAACAAGAGTTCCATTTATCAAGACGCTGACCCAAGTTGTCATACCCAAGCCATGCGAGCAACCTCAATTGATTTTCACATGCGACGCAGTGTGCATAGACCTCGCCAGATGCAGTGAATCTCTGGGCAGCTTTCTAGGATTTAATTGAATTGGTACGTCCGTTAACTGCTGTTAATGAAACACCCGTTTGTGAATGCAGTCATACCATAATCCTAGTCAGTGTTGATTTGTCAGCAGATTTGAATAAGAGGTGGTTGCCAGGACTGGGTTTTCGTCACAATAGAATGGAAAAAAATTATAAGCAGCCCCCTCACACACACATAGCAACTCAGATAATTGTAAGTAAACTCTGAACTCAGATCCGTGTCCAAAAATACTCACAGGAATTTTGCTTACACAAATCAACACGTGAATATTGCTATCCTGGGCTATGGAAAGAAACAAGCTTGCTCATTTTCTTGACGGAATATACTATCCATGAGGTTCCTGAGAAATTCTCGACAGTCCACGACCTGTTTCGTCATTCTTTGAGCTAATGAGGAGGGCACAGTTTACGTCAAGCTTGGACCCAAACTGTATGCGATTCGCGAAATACAAACTAGTTTGTCTTCTAACAGATGAATCAACTGAATCCAACTGAATTTCTTGTATACTGTCCTTCTGTAACCATACATAGCGGATGGAAAGAAACAAGCTTGCTCATTTTCTTGACGGAATATACTATCCATGAGGTTCCTGAGAAATTCTCGACAGTCCACGACCTGTTTCGTCATTCTTTGAGCTAATGAGGAGGGCACAGTTTACGTCAAGCTTGGACCCAAACTGTATGCGATTCGCGAAATACAAACTAGTTTGTCTTCTAACAGATGAATCAACTGAATCCAACTGAATTTCTTGTATACTGTCCTTCTGTAACCATACATAGCGGGGAAAGTTCTCAGTTTCGTCAATACGCATCAGTCTAAATTCCATATTTCTCAACATGAGGTTCACACATTTCTTCACAGCAACTATCAGTCTGATATTCGTAGACCGTGATCCATTCGTTGCACTCACCAATGGAATTAGCCATCACCTTCTTTTGAGTGCTAATCCATCCAGAGAGAAAACCCCGGATGATGAATCGCATACTAACATAAGCTTGGCACCGGATTTTGTTATGCGCTCTCCAGGAAAAGAAATTCTATTCGGAAGGATCCCTATCGTTAGGTATTGGTTTTACGGTTGAAACGCTTCTGTTAGCTTGAGGCCTATAAAATAAACTGATAATGTTTATTGGTCAGGTGGTTGTGGATCTATTAACCGAACTTGGCAATTGATCTGCAGACATTTCGCCACCATTCGAGAATACATCTTCGGTGCGCTGTTGGGCGGGTAGTCCCCGTCTTCATGCTTGAGTGTATATAGTCTACAAAGAGCACAGTTTATACTGATGAGTATGACATAGCCTTCGTTATAAGGAAGGGTAGGAAAAATAGGTAATACAATGAAAATGATTTGTGAAATTAACAGTTTGATGCCAGGCTACCACAGTGTTACCAAGGTAGAGCTTTTGTCTTCATGCAACCTGGAGCAAAACGGTGAATAGCAGCAGCTTCAACGAAGCCCAGCAAATTGTCCTGCCTAAGGTTAAAAGTACTTTAAAGACTGATCCCAGATTCACCTAGTGACCAACTTCCACTAAAGATTTTCCTGTGACACTCAATGAATTTCCGGTCATGGCTCCCCGGAAATCATTTGGACACAGACTCGCTTATCCGTGTCTCAAAGTGTCTTGTTGTCCTGTCGATATGTTCGGTCACACAGTCATGATCATACTGACTTAAGGCCAGTTTAGTCGGAGCACCCTAGCCAGTCTTGTTGTTTACAAAGGGTGGGGGTCTGTAATTTTATACAGACAGTTTTAGCTAGTACAAAATACGCTCATGTACTGCGTTGGAAGGACTGGTTGCAACGCTGCAGATACTACTGTGTCTATCTTCTTATGTCTTGCTTGTTACCCGTGTCCACTAGGTAAGCTACTAGGCCCACCAGTAGCTCTTGGGTTTTGGGATAGGCACTCCTTCTCCTTCATGCGACGGGAAAACCAAATATTTGGGGAGGTAACGTGATTTTGGGATTAAGTGAATCGTCTTCGTTGCTGTACGTCGATGCACATCGTTTCGAATTTAGAATGCTACGGTAAATTCCAAGGGACCTCCGTTTCAAATTGTGTTTTAATAGGTATACTTTACTATGTGGTCTGTTTCTAGTTGGTGCAATCTGCAGGAGACTGATTTGAGAAGTCCAAAATTTTACCATATATGTGCGGAGCTCTTAAAGTGTAAACACTACCCAGTCAACGTCCATCTCTTCTGTATGTCTCTCGATGCCGTGCTATCATACCGTTGACAGTGAGGAACGCCAAACCGCCATCAAGCTCTATTTCGACTGGCAACTTCGGGTGCTTTTGGGATTAGTTGACTGGTAGGCTGTTTAGATTTGTTCATTGTTTGGATGCATGACATAAATTCCACCCAGTTTTTGTTTGTAGAAAACCAGTTTTTTTTATAGTTTCCTGGTGGCTTTTATTCGATGTGAGATATGAATGGCTCAGTGGTTAGAGCGCGAAGTTACTGACCAAAAGGTTCGTGGTTAGAAACCGACCTCTACCTGTCGACTCCCTTGTCTAGACTTGGGCAAACCGGCAGTGTCCCAGCCCTCATGCTTCCTTCTGGTGGCATGGCAGTTGGGTACCGAAAGGGTGCTGCATTTGAACGATCTTGATCTTGATCTGATGAATGTATTTGATAATACTGATTCAAAGGACTCCCCACGACAAACAAAAACCCAGAGTTTGGTATACAAAGTTTTAGAAGTCAATCATTTAGATGAATCTTATGGAGTTGTTCTTTCCAGCAGCAGAATTTTGAACTACTTTTCGTGACTTTGTCGATGACAGCATGAGTTGAAATAGACTCCGCGTTAAAATAAGTCGGTATTGCACATTCGGTATCGTAATATCTGAATATATCAGCCAGACACCCTTAGGACTGACGGTACAGTCTTGACCTTACAACTTCGACTAGTTCGGGTAATCGGTGAGCTAGCTTCTTGACCGCTGGTCAAGACACAAGAAGCGAGTGGACATCGAAAGTGTAATTGTGCTATTCAGTGATAGATATTGCATTGTGTTGGCCTATAAGACATTTCTATCCAACCTCTTGAAGTAGCCTATTAGAAGCGGCTCCGTTTTCCTACTAGTGACAGTCTGCCATTTGCCGATCCTGGGTTTAGATGTGCCTGACGAAAGGTCAGGCAATTTCTTTGAATAAGCGCTGGGGCGATTAGCTTAGCTCTCGTTTCCTCTTCGAGAGGAGGGGTGTCGGTGTAGATTAGGTAGCTGTCTCTGCAATAGTTTAAGCCTGTGGATGTGTTTCTCCATGAGCACTCGAGATCGATCCGTAGGTTTCCACTCGTTCCACTTGTTTCCAACATTTTAGCCTTTCATTTACACTTTCGAACTCGGGGATTGCGTCTATCTGATGAGCCTGCGAGCGGTTGAGCACTCGCGGACCTCTGACGGTATATACACCATTAAAACTCTTTTTGAATATACACTGGTTAGTCGGAAAAGAACCTTAAATATGTAAGGGGTTACGGATTTCCTTCAGGGCATTCGTAGGATGTTTAATCTCTGTTTGCGCAACTCCTGTTTGGACTATTATCCTCCTAACTTAGCGCGATAATTCTAGTCAATCTACGACAAAGACGGGAAGCACTGGACTCGAGGTTGACCAAATCAGAGCTCATCGGCAATACACATTCCTGGCTATGGGGAATTTGTACTTCGCATACCTGACGTACGAAGTTGACAAGTTACCAATACTCCACACATCCTGGGGTATTGTCCCTTTACCGGTGATGGTTACTGGACGAAATGATGTGCCGAGTTTATTCAAAAACTTGCCGGCTAATTTCTAAGCTCAGCGAACCGACCAAGACAACCTAATCAACCACCAGTCGACTACCGTTTACCAGCATTCCGATACGTTGCTATAGCTAGTCACTTCTGAGAGCTGATGGCTCTGGAACTTAGCGCGATATTCTAGTCAATCTACTACAAAGACGGGAAGCACTGGACTCGAGGTTGACCAAATCAGAGCTCATCGGCAATACACATTCCTGGCTATGGGGAATTTGTACTTCGCATACCTGACGTACGAAGTTGACAAGTTACCAATACTCCACACATCCTGGGGTATTGTCCCTTTACCGGTGATGGTTACTGGACGAAATGATGTGCCGAGTTTATTCAAAAACTTGCCGGCTAATTTCTAAGCTCAGCGAACCGACCAAGACAACCTAATCAACCACCAGTCGACTACCGTTTACCAGCATTCCGATACGTTGCTATAGCTAGTCACTTCTGAGAGCTGATGGCTCTGGAACACTGAAACTACCGTTCTTAAGCTGACAGTGCAATCATTTAGGTGACATCATCATGTTCTGCCAGATTAGGCATTCTAAAAATTCGCAGGGTTTCGCAGAAATTCCCGACCTAGGATTCACAACAAAGCTAGTCCACCTTTAGATTCTTTCCTCGAGGAAGGTCATTAATAAGTGTATAACTTTGTAAAGTACTACACATAAGGTTGCTGAAAATCCGTCGGCAGTCCACAACCGGTTTCGCCCTGTTTTGGAGCTCATCAGGTAGGCGCAGTTCCCCGGGTTTCCGTCAACCTTATGTTCTACTTGAAACCGAATTGCACGAAATTCGCGAATGCACAATCATTTGCAAACTAATTTTTTCGAGAGATTCACCTGAAACCCAGCTGACTCTGTCGTTTGTGATGTTTTCAGGCAATTTTTTTCTCCCAAAACAGCTTATCGAGAACTGACCACCCCACGAACCGAACGTCCCACCCATGGTAGTTTGCTTATGATCGGCGTCTTCACGTCGTATCACCAGAACTGTAACAAGTGTCGCAAAGGATCCTAGGGGTTGTTTTTCTAGATCAATAGAAGCTGCACCATGGAATGTCAGGTCCCTTCAAGAGGACCAGTTTCACACGGTTTCTACAGGAAGCAAACCGTGGCTTCGACAAGATTTCACCCAGATCGGTCTTCTGAAAAGTTATGTTACGAACTGTACTGGATCGAGTCGATCCTGTTAGATACTTCAGATAGTCTGTAACTAACGTTTAATAATCGGAAGCTGATTTTTCTACATCTCGACGCAACCTACGAAAGCAAACAAGATACGGGTGAAAGGAAGAAGGCCTTCGCTGCGGGGTTATTCATTCGGAAATGCCAACTGACCGGTTACAGACCATTGAACAGGGAAGCAAAACTCTAATCTGCATCTTAGTTACAAAAACTGGACACAGATCTTCTCCCGAACGAGTCTTCCTAGAGATTCGTTGCCTCCACTCATTCTTCGGTCAAATCCAAGCAAATGTTACAAAGTGGCCCACGAATTCCGCAACAGAATTCCCTTTTTCAGTCGACGCAAAGCGAAATTCTACGAACAACACATACTACTCGCGTGCCTCCCGATCAGTAGTATCACCGTTACAGGGGTATCTATACTGAAATGCAGCTTGAAATGACTAGACTTTGATACAGATCTCACCGGAGGATACTAAATCCACTGTAATTGAACAGGCTCAGCACATTCACAAACTGCACCGACGTGCCGATGTTGGTTAGTAACAATTAACCATACAGACGTGCAGTCCTCCAAAAGTATTTGAAATTTTAAACAGTGCGGAAAATGCATCAGATGCCTGCCACCATCGTCGATTAATAAGACGATGTATTGGAACCCGAATCATGCAACACTTTTTAGGCTTGGTACGCTGCGTTGAATCGAGTTAGGTTGTATGGTATCTCAAGGAACCAGAAACGATGCAAACGTCACTCCAATGTGCTTATTTATGATTACGGCGAAAAGATGCCAACAAAAGTACATAGACTGTAAGGATAGCGGTGGTAGCAGTGGAAGGAGTGGTGATTGTAAACTGGTGACCTTTCAAGTGCAATAGCCCCATCTTTTTCTCTGGTGACAATTTTTGTGGGTAAAGCCGGTCGCCTTTCTTAAGGGATGGCTAGTGTTTCGGAATCATACCCGGAAAGGTCACACTTACACTTCAGAGAACCCAGCGCTTCATGATTTTAGAAATGTGGTAGGGTGATTTCGTTTGCTGTCATGGCCAGAAAAACGGTTCACCTAACCGAGGGTACTTGAGTCGTCATCGGTGAGTTAAGTGAGACTTTTATGTTCATGTGTATGTGTTCTCTTCCTCAGCACCAAACCAGGCGAAACGTCTGCAGAGGAATACGTCCAGTCTCCAAGAAAACATCCCTGGAAAGTGATGGTCAAATATCACATAGCTCTGTTAAATAAATTAGAAGTCGACCTGTGCAAGTGGAGCTAGAAAAGTGGTGATGAGACCACGGTCCCTTGAACATTTATGGGATAAAGACTTGTGAGGCTACGACCGTTTTTCTCCCTGATATCATACCTTCATACAGACACGACAAAGTAGTGTTCGACTAGGACACGTTTTTAGAGTATTCTCATAGTAAGAGCAGACTGCTTTCCAGTCGGAAACTATGGGATTCAAAATATCGGCTGTAACCTATAGAGTAAGGGTGCAAATCGTTACAGCCTTAGATGCTTCGAGTAATGATCCTCTCTAACCATCATTATTAGCTGCTTTTAAGTTGACTAAACCTGATAAAATGTTGCGGTAAACAGTTTTTAGTTGTTTTCAAGTGAGTTGGCAAACAAATACGGTTGTAAAGGTAAATCGGCGCGTTAGCTTGACTTAGCCCCTATTTTCCTACTCCAGAACCATGTTAGGTTAAAACCATTCAGCTTAAAGCTAACGCCAACTGCATGTATTTTAGTGATCCTGTCCGTGACTTCCTCATTACTGTCCACAGAGACGTGTGGGTTTAGAAACGGAGGTTAGTGCAAAGGTTTTCGTGGAGCTATATCACGGATCTTCCCTATTTTACTGTTCCAAGTGTTCTATTCAGTTCCCATGGACATTCAGACACATTATCTATAGCAGTTTGTCGGCAAACGTCCCTGCTATGACTGTAAATTCGAACCTGCTTCAACTGTTCACCTCAGTTGTCCGAAAAATGTCACTGGTGATTCAAACAAATGCCTCTCCTTAGACCAGAGCATCCTGTGACCGAACCAAAATTCGGACACAGAGAAGCTTGGCACTATCGCTCCCCCACAGTTGCGTTTGCCGACAACAAGATGCGGCCTTCACTTGATGTCGCCCAGTCATTGCCGTTTTATTATCCTCTGGTTAACCGGTGTCGCCAATGAATGCATACATACGAGTGTAATTCAATGCGTTCGCTCGTAAAATGCGGTGCATCAGACTATTCTGCAGGTAACTGGGACAGTGAGGTAATCTGATATCGGCGCCGTAACTCCATACCAAACCCCAGTTTCTTGAATACATGCGAAGCAAACCTTTTATAAAAGCAATTTCACCTGCATGTGTCCAGCTGCTGACGATTCTGTGGTTTCACTACATTAAAACTCCTTAAAAAGGAGCTTTTGTGTTTGAAAATACTTCATTTTGATGGAACTCGCTTAAAGCGTCCTTAAAACTTGCACAAAAGACCTCTTCAATACAAGATAAAAGAAGTGAGAAAACTTGCACAAAAGACCTCTTCAATACAAGATAAAAGAAGTGAGGAATGCTAAGAATGCTGTCCGTAACTATTCGAGGAATTTTCCTACGAACCTCCTTCTCTGACTAAACAAAGAGACCAACGGCGACCAATTGTTCTTTTCTGAATAAAACTCGCGAAATAACGTAGTGCCTCCGAATGTTCTAGAGGATCGCTATGTTCAGTATCTGCTGTTGGATTCGATCGAAATCTTTAAGCTACTCTACATGACTTCTGCTCACCTTCCGTATGCGGTATTAACGTTAACAGATCCCAGTTTTACCCGTACGGGTGCGTTATGGTGGAGTAAATTCGAGCCACAAATCATCAGTTGGTCTCTATGCTAGTTTCAATAAGGAGGAAGCAATTTCTCGGCTTTTCGGCATGGGTTGACAATCGAAAAATAGTGGATAAGCCATCATAATCTAAATTTTACTGTGGAGCACAATTAGGCTGATGATAATAAGCCGCTAGTAATAATCGACCTTGTATATTACTGGACTAAGTCATATCTTGTCTGCGAGTTAGTTCATACCAAGCTTCTGGATGTGTGAAACGCGAATCTAGTTTTACTGGAATACACCAGTTGTCGGCGCATGTGATGCAATTATTATTGCGTGTGACCGGATACACAAGAAGGTGCCAGTGCGAGCGATGAATTAGTGGCACTCTTATTCTTGGAGCAAGGGGAGTAAGAGTGAAAATATGTCTCGGTTGAAACCTACCCATCCACTTTTAGCTTACCCTGGTTGTTCGCTTCATCCAGGCAGATTATTCACGCCTACTTATTCAAGACATAAGTAGTCACATTGTTCACTTTTCTTTCTCAAGGAGATTAGGGCTTTCAAGGCACTTTTCTTTCTCAGGGATTTCCATATAGTGAGCAGTTTCTACGAGGGAAAACTATTTAGTTTATCGAGTTTTATGTTGGGAACTTTCTTGTATCAGGACTCTAATATACTACATAAAAATACGCAGTCGGGTTTGTACACATAAATATGGGATTGTTCATTAAAGAATCAGTTTGAGACTCTTTTGAATTTTGTGAGATGCGAACTGCTGATGATTCCCAAAAAATGGGCAAAAATGCCCTAGTGTCGTCAAACTGCTGTGCGTATCGGTCTCCTCATGTTTCACAAAAGAAAGTGTAGAGCTCGGAATACACTCGTTTGTGCACCAGGCTCAACTAAATTCCAGGTGAATCTTTCGTTTATGATATTCTTCAACTGAATGGTGCTTGAAGGAAACTACTCTCAGTGTTGCTGAAGATCTGCACAACATGCTACCGATTTCACTCGTCCACTTCTGTCTTCTCAATCAGGCGCAGTTTCTATCAGTTCAATGTTCCACTTGTACCCTAAGCTGGATTTAACTGGGCTCAGATTTGACATTCAGATGAAATTATCCTAAACAAAGGGTCGGCTTGGATTCATTTGTCTCCCGTTAAAGCCAACTTGGTGTGCGATTTCGTATAGTTTGGGATAAAGGGAACACAATTTGACCGAAAGGAAAGTACTAGGCTGCCCGAAGTGGAATGGAGAAACCGGTGGTTTACTATCAGAGAGTTGTGAGTGATCCTATGGGTGGTTTCCTTCAACAAAACTTGAGCAACTTATCCTCACGATAAACTGACTCACTGGCGCATAGGATCCAATTTCGTCGTCTTATTCTCATACTCTACTTTCGCTCGTTAATACTCCTGATCGATTTTTTATTGCGTATAATCAAACGAGGCGCATCAGATGGATTGTGCTTAAAATGATGATGAATGATATGACAATGTCAAATTGCACTGAAACCCTCCACAACCGGTGCCCTGTTCTTGCCGACGAAAATGTCATCCTTCAACAAGTGAAGAACTTACCCCAGTTGTCTTCAAGCTGACGTCATAGTTCCTATACACAGCCTAGATATGCGTAACATAACGACCATTTCACCAAAGGTTTTTTCCTCTAGTCTGGATTTCAAACGACTCTCACACCTGACACACGATATGTTTGATGGCTGATATTCTTCGCGAGCAGGACTGCTTCGATTACGCGCTTAACTATGTTTTCCTACCACACACTGTATTTTACCAGGCCTGACACGCCTTTGTATTGAAAGTTTCTCACCAGAACGACATCCTTTTGACCTGAAAAAAACTGGATAGTTTTCGCTCTGACAAAGTGGCACGAAAAGACTAGTTAAAACGCCTAAGTTACCAGTCGGGTTTTTGTCGTGCAAATGAGTTTAGTTTATCCTGGAAAGTCGGAGAACACCGTGTAGTTAATCTGTCTCCGACCAACAGCATAAGCAGTGCACTACTTGCCGGAACGTGCTGTCCACGGGAAGATGATCAGTGTCTTGACCTGACATCCAAACATTCTAACAGGAATAGCTATCTGTTATGATTACATCTGTACGAATGGGGTAGACTCAAACTCTTAGATGTGTTTGTTTAACTACTACAGAGTTCGCATGCAATTCTGGTGTCAGACTCGTCGAATTCATTTTATTCTTAGCAATACCTACTTAATACTCAATCAGGAAAATGTGCTGTGTTGCTACTGTTTAGGTCTGTCTTGTGAAATGTGAAGAAGGATTTCTACGCTGATAGCGTTGTTGTAAAACACACTCAGTGTTCAGTTTATGATGGAGTGCAGTTCTTTGGCGTCACGTGGTCTGTTCATCGGGTTTGCGAAAATTTCGTCACGATGTGATGAGAAATGGTCACTGCGCGGATTAGCCGATCAGCAGCCATTTATCGAGGTTAGCCATGGACGAAGTAACGAACAGATATTGGTGCTGACTGAGAAAATTGCTCTAGCGTTGAAGTTTGAGAAGGACGCTGTGATTCACTTAAACCTTTTAGGGGCGACCATGGTAATGTTGTCGGAACATGATGGATAGATTCCAATAACCCTCAAGAGGGTTACGAATGCAAAACTGTTACTTAGATTAGTGTCGCAAACCGGGTTTCCAGCCGAGCATGAGAAAATAGGAAAACGCATCAACATAATTCCCTGGAAGAACACTCCAGCTTTGAACATGAAGTGACCATTTTGGCTAAAACTACGGATGCTCGAGTTTTTGGCGAGCTACCTGTATATTTTCAACTGACTATCGTCTTCCGGACGAGCAAACGCACTCTACTTCACCAGCTATTCTATTTTTGAAGTAGAATCTTTTGGTCCTTGATTTTGAGGAGCAGAGTAATCTCCAGTTGGGATGCGGAATAATGTGAACCATACCAGAGACCAGCAATTGTTTAATGAACATTCTGTTGTTTCAAAATTCGTTCAAAAGCGGTTTTCAAGGTATGATGGGTAAGAGATCCGAATGATGTGGCAATCTTTGAGCAAAGACCACTCGCTGGGAACAGTTTAAACGTTTTTGGTTGAGAGTCAGTCATCAGTCAGTTCACATCAGCTCACACACTATGCAGGTGTAGTGATTCCAGCTTCTATGACTTCATTCATCGAGGATAAGGAGAAAGAGGAAATAAGAGCCAAACTTTGTGAGTGATGGCCTGACCCATGCGCTGACATCGAGATGTTTTGTTTGTCCAGTATGTCGTGCAATGGAGGCAATTCGGCGAAGGCGATTGCTACCATTGGCTGCCAGGCAGGCATACTTGTCAGGCTTACTAAGCGTTGGTTTGTCTCGTCCCGATTTTCCCATCCGATAGACGGCAGTTGCCAGCATGACTGAGTCGACTAGTAAATGCTTTTTATCCGTCATTTTCAAGTCGCGAACTGAACACATGTGGATCGTCTCCCATTGGGTGAAGGACTCAATTAAGCAAAATTTTCTCTGGCACACGAAGTTCCTAGACCAAAGCAGGATAGCCTGTGGATTGTGACTACCTGACCTACCGAGGGAGAAAATTTGCAACTTCAAGCCTGTCTCAGCTTTTGATAACCAAAAAAAGCCCTGTTCGCATAACTAATTCCTGTTTGTAATGACGAATTGCGTCGCTCATAAAACATCTTATTGAAAGAATAGGTTGAAAACAGACCCACGAAAACCGCTTCAGAGGATATGCAGAACTCATATTTAAGTCAAAACCGGAGCGTAATCCGATTTTAAATACATTTCTTTCATAATTAATTTTCGCGGATGTATCCATCACGTGGACCTAGAGAAGTAATTGACTGAACTCCTGTGATAGTGGTGTCATTCCGTTTAATTCCGAATGCCCCCGAACACATGGATATCTTTCCAGGTGACTTTGTGCTAACTGATGTCTATCGTTCCATTATCTACCGACCCTATTCAGTTGTCCTAACTGTTTGGCAATCTCGGATAAAGCTTGTAACACAAGAAGGGAAATATGAGTGAAACTAGGCATAGATTTTGTTGTTCTAAAAGGTCCACGGCCATTTTTATGTTTATTAGCCTAGCGTTGTTTATCTGACCGCTGAACTCTGTGGTGCTTATTTGCATAATACAATACAAACGACAGTGAGCTGTTCCGGAGTTAATAGCAAGGGCGAGTCCTATATCCGAACATCTCATCAAGCATTGATCAGACCAGCAACAAATGTTGTTATCACAACTGTTGATATTCCCAACTTTCGGAGTGAAAAGTATCCCAGTGGCGAATGACAGGGTTGAAATTGTCTAAATACTTTCAGAGTTTGAAGGAGTCTGAGGAGCTTGAAATTTTGTCCATTGATTCAGTGGTGTCTCTCACGTGACAGAGATAACCAACTTTACTTTAGACATTTGCTCCGTTTTTGTTAGAAATGGGGGCCAGCAGGAACACCGTTTCGAGTTGGCGTGTGTTTATTTGTTTTTAATAAACCTTTAGTTTCCATTGTCCTTTTTGAAATTTCATAAAATACAATGAACTAGTGTTGCTTTGTGCTACCAGTCAAATTATACAATGTGATGACCAGATTTCACTGGTGCTTCAGGATAATGTCAGGTTCTGCTGCATAGAGATGAATATACATCAGCCATGTGTTTGAATCAAACAGTCTGATAATACCTTCACAGCAGACAATGCGTTGTCAAGGCACCACGTAGTAAATCAGCTACTGTCCACTCACTTGCATCTTGGTGGGACCCTGATCCACCATACTTGTCCCACCATCGGCTACGTGCATCTCATGAAGCTGCAGGGTGTGGTAAGCCCAAGACCTCCCGTCTAGAAGCTTGAACACTCAGCCGTTAGTCCATGAACAGCTGAACTGCGCTTAAGTTAACTCATGCTTCACTCACGGAAGCCGCATCACATGGTCACATACTGACTGGCCCCCATGGCTGATGACACTCAGAAGGAAGGGTCACTAGTCTTGTGACGATACTGTTCCTCCTGTTTAAGTGCGAGTTAATCACACTACAAATCGCCCCCGACCGGGTTATGGCAAGTTTGAGACTCTATTGAATTTTGTGAGATGCGAACTGCTGATGATTGCCAAAAAGGAGGAAATAGCTACACAGTGCTTCTTGGCATTTCAGCATAAACTGGCTTGACTTGTAGAACGAAATCTCAATTGAAAATTATCAACTCTCCTTACACTACCATCATACTGCCACGAGCAACGAGTAGCATTCCTGTGTACAGTAAAATGCTTACTGACAAATAAGTGTGCTTTCATAACGACGCACATAAATGAGAACTACATTTACGGACCCGCTGTAGTAAGAGAAGTTGCACAAGAACGGTATCGTGCACGACAATATAGTAGTGCCTACCCTGTACTTGTGTGAGGGACAAATAAAAACAGCACTTCGACGAAAAACGACTAGCTGCTGTTCGATTGGAAATGACCCCGATGTGCAAAAAGCAGCCTCCAGAGAGTGACCACTCTAAATTTAACTCTAATTTAGTTCTATGAGACGAGTTTTGAAACCGATATTTCCTGGGAGACAATTCCTTATCTCTCATCAGGCCGCTCCCAACGTTCCTGTGGAGTAAATCGACACTCCAAGAAAGATGTGGATACGAAATCCGTGCACTGGGCTTTTATGCACTTTTACACAAATTATGCAACGAAACAATCGTATGAAGACAGAACCGTTCCTCTTAAACAATCTTCGTCCATGTGGCACCCAACAACTATAATTTCTTCTCTTTTCAGTTGTTATTCATATCGTTAGGTTTCTCCTGGAAGAGACTGTGTCGTCAGAAAATCTTTGGGGAATTCCTAGGAAAGTCTTCTAGGAATGAATACACTTCACTAAATTGTTCTTGCTCTAAATGAACCAACTGAAATTATCGATCAGATGTTCTCTACGTAAAGGTTACTTTTTAAAGGGGTGCAATTGCACGCTTTCCCCCCCTCTCTCACTTTAGAGAACCTGTCTCGAAGGACCAATCAAAAGCTGCTTCATCTGCGAGTTGATCCATTCTGGAAATGTGATGCGCATCAAAAGCCGAAAAATTATTTTTTTTCAACGGCTTGTCTCTTCTAAAGGTGATATCTCTAGAGATGGAAGGATAAAGTTGCGCAATCAGGACTCTACCTCTGAAGATCACCATGGCACACAAGATCATAGCACATGATGCACATCTGTTAAATATCTAATGTACCTCTGCATAGTCGAGACAGCTTTAGGCACTCAACAGTAGATCCATAGCATAGTGAGGCTACCTACAGTGAGACAGCGGACAATTTCTGACATAAACAGGAATCTCTGGTATAGAATCCGATGGCACTTGTAAAGTGGTGGATCGTTAAAGGAGTTACCATAGCTTCTACGACAGTGGCAGTTTCCGTGAGCAATGAAGCTGGCATTCATGAGAGCTTTTGTATTATATTGTATCATACAGAAAGATTACAATATCAAAGAATATCAAAATCGCGTAATTATTTTCTCGGACGTTCGGCAAAAGAGTTACCCTCCGAACCAAGTTATATTTGGCTGTTTCACGTGAGAAGTCACTTTTCTTTGAGAGGGAAGGCACGACCGATTTTTTTCTTGTTAATGAGGAACAGAGTTTTCATATCAGCTTCATGCAAAAGATTGACAGGGAACTCTCGATACTGGGAAGAACATACGGGTCACGCATCATGTATACACTGAAGGAAAGATGCAGAACCTAGATACACTCAGAAAGCATTTAAGTAGGAACTTAGCTAATTTCACTATAAGACGGTTTGATGCACATTGTTTATGGACCAGAAACACAACCACGGTGGAGGATGTACGAAAGCGCTCGGTGTGCTGAAGTATAGGCCAGGTATATTAGGAACATCGGATTACCAACATTCAGGTTTTTCTAAGAAGAGGTTTGTGAGGAGTCCAGGAATCAGGCATTACCCCTCCTGGAACAAGTGCTTCTCTTATCACGTGACCTCTCGCGACCATTTTGACCAGCTCTTTGCTGGGCAAAACAACCCAGAAAGGGTCGGATTATTGAACCGTCACGAAGGCACCCAACTTTACCTTGGTGTGACGGTTTGTGTGCCTGCGTGACCCATTAAGCTATACTGGAGTGTGTCATTGCGACACTCGTGGTCTCTGTTACCGGGTTAGTCGATGGCCAACACAGTCTCCTAGCTCCCAGGGTTGAGAGTTGGAACATATGTGGTGAGTTGCTCTGTAAAAATCACAATGACCCTGCCTTTCTGTGCCAAACACGGCTGCCTTGTGTTTAGGCTTTTGAGGGCTTTGATCGAGGGCCCTTATCGTCGCCCTGTCTAGGTGCGGGCGCCCTGACAGTTTCCCAGCTCACGTACAAACATAACACTTACAAAGAACAATATTCTCATGCCACATTGGCCGTCGCGTGATGCCATTGACCGGGTCGCCTTATCTGTTGCAAAGAGCAAGGATTGTAAGCACAAACAGGCCACTGCTAACGCCTTCTTTCTTTCTCCTTCGCATACTTTTACTTTCTGGCTCCTTCGATTATCGCAAGCTGAAGCAAGCAGGACAAACTGCTCTTGCTCCCACGCTTGACCCACTTGATACTGACGTGTGCTGTCTATCAGAAACAAGAATTCAAGATGTGAGCACGGTGTCTGAGATAACCGCATCATCGCTCTCCACTCGCTTCGAGCTGCGCACCTCTGACTATCCAGAGGCCGTTGCGGTGGGCAGTGGAGAGTGTCATATCATCCTAAGTTACTCGGCCGAAGGATTCTTGTTTGAATGGATACCCGTTAAAACTCGTTGCGGTGCGGTTTGTCTGGCAACATTCGCGAAGGAGTCTAGCAAGAAGGAAGTTGCTCGCCACGCATCATCGCTCTCCACTCGCTTCGAGCTGCGCACCTCTGACTATCCAGAGGCCGTTGCGGTGGGCAGTGGAGAGTGTCATATCATCCTAAGTTACTCGGCCGAAGGATTCTTGTTTGAATGGATACCCGTTAAAACTCGTTGCGGTGCGGTTTGTCTGGCAACATTCGCGAAGGAGTCTAGCAAGAAGGAAGTTGCTCGCCATCTGTCGGTTGTGTCTACTTAAGCTCCAACCAACTGCAGCTTTGACAACATCGAAGACATGTTTATTGACGCCATGAGTGCCCTTTTGGGGCGAGATAAAAGTTCAGATGTCATGGTGGTTACCGGTGATCCAAACGCAAGATTAGACAGACTTGGCACATCTAGGAATCAACTGGATGGTCGATATGGACTGGACTCGTTACGTACGTATGATGTTAAACAAATGCTTCGGTTATGTGCTGGCCATGCAGTACCAACTTCAGAAATAACTGAAGTCCTCCGGACACGTGGTGCCTTTAAACAGCGTGCCAGCCACCCCGTCATCATCAGTTTCCGAAGGCATGCATCAATGGCCGACTGCCGGTCGTTTTGGAACACGTTTGTGGATTACGATCACGTGCTCCTCCGGAGTAGCTTCTCTCTTTGTTTCCCAGAGTAGCATGAAATACGGATAAACCACTTGGCACCTGAGAGACTGGCAGACCCGTATATTAGACAAATTAACCAGAATCGTCTTCTGAAGTTTCTTCCAACTACTCCACCATCAGAGTGGGACGCATCTTTGCACAGTGTTGTGAGTTTCACCTGTGGCACGGCGCTTGCAGGCCCTCTCACTCACTGGATATCAGACAGAACAAGCTGATCAGTTTGCGTGCATTTTGGAAAAGGAGACTGTCCCTGGCAACTGTGGAGATTCGGTGAGGTGAAAGCACCTCGGAATGATTGTGTTAGACTCGCACTAAGTCTCCCCCATCCGACTTCATTTTTCCTTCAAAATAAGTCATTTAAATTAATCATGGTTGTCTGGCAGTGAAGTATCTGTATTGAACACTGATATAAGTGGATGTTGATAATGATAATGGTGGCGACCACAGAATATCAAAACTTAACCAAATAAACTCAGTTGGACTGACAACTTCGGAACCCAGTTCATCAATGACACAGGGAGACACGGCTCAATCACGTATTCAGTGGAGCCTTCGCCTTCAATACGTAGCTGCCCAGATTTCCATTGTTTCGAATGACCAGACACTAACCAATATATTTTTCTACACTCTGCAATGCTTGTTTGGGTCTTCCATGCTCTCGTGACTGAATCAGTGGCCGCTGATTTCAACGTATCCTTGCCAAACTGAACGTACGTAACCCGCTACTGAAATCTGTTTGACTACCCACGAACTGTTTCAATTTCTTGCGGCTCATTAGCTAGGCAAAAACTCCGAGTCTTCTTCTTCAACTGAATATGATGCCAAACTGAAGGGAAGTGAAGCTAAATGAACTACCTGTTGATGTGTGAATGGAAACTAAAGGAACAAAGATGAAAACATTTTTCGTGAGGTAGAATCAAACTGGAATCAGTTGACCACGCAGCTTATATGGCCGCTTATAGGCCTGCTCGGTTTCTTCAGAGCGTTTGGGACTGCAGAGATAACTGGATTTATCGTGGGGCAGTAAACGAAGAAGGGTGAAATCTCATGTTCAGTCGTTTCTTGCACTGATTGTCGGGACTGAGATCAAAACCTGTATGACGGTAATCTTGTGGAGTTTGAACGCGAGCCATCGTACTGATATCCCACCAGCTTATGCACTCGACCTTTGGTGAACGCTGCTTCATTTCCATGGTTAGACAAGTGCCCTCAGCCCGTCAGGTTGTCTGTTTGAACTGGGAATTATTGATCAGACTCGGTGCTTCACGTGCCACCAGGCAGACAGTTCAGTCCAGGACCCAGAAATGCCACATCTGAGTGTGATCTCATACACCGGAAGTGATAGTACCAGCACTGTTCAGAGCGAGCCACTAAAACATAATGTGGCCAAACCACGAAATAGTGCCACAACAATCCCGCGGACGAGTAAGTCTACCGAACGGAAGGTCCACGTTCTTCCATCCTGGCAGATGTTAGACAAACTACCCGCGCCACCAACAGTTTCTATCCCTGTACAACGTTGTTTAGAAATGCAATGGAAATTGCCTAGCATGCAATTGCAAATGAGAATTATGGCCACGAGTGAGATTCGTGAGTCAACAAAACAAAATATAATAAACGACCTACCTCACAGAATCACTGGACACTCATTGCCAGTAGTCAAAAATTTGTGTTCCGTCGCAGAAAAAAACTACAACATTGTTAGCTCAGTTTCTGGAATAAATTTAACCGAAATGCGACCGTCCGGGGCTCCATTTGTCCCCCAGTTGGTTAAGGTGTTAATCAGTTCTATTGAAAAAGATTGCGAGCCGAACTCATGGCAACCAATACTCGCCTATCATGGAAAACTTCGAAGGCAAGCTGATGAGCACGCAGCGAAGCTGATCAGTGTTTACAGTAATACAGGACTGTTGGAGACACTTGTGAATAGCCTAGATGTGAACATGAAAGTGGCCACTTTGCGCGCATTTTTGGGTATGTTGTCAGTGAAACCGTTGCATTTGACTAAGACTCAGGTAAAACGAATCACCAGGTGGCCACTCTACGATCAGTACCTTCGACCGAACACAATGATAAAGAAATTTGTGCTAGAGGTGGTTATACCTCAGACAAGAACGACCCAAGACACATTATCTTACATCATGCTACACATTATACGTGTTTGGAAGTCCTCGGTTCCTACACAGCGTTCACGATTGACCGAAATTTATGGGCCACTTTTGATCAGCTTCACTGAGAGGCCAGTCATAATTGATCGGGAGTTGAGTCTGAACAAAACGCCCGAGAGCGCTCTGCTCGAGGCCATTATGAACGTCTGTGACAGCCAGTTTTGGAATAACTTCCTGATGTCCAAAGTCGATGAGCTCCTCTCACACGAGCAAGTTTTTCCAGGACGGAAGCACATTCTGCGACGGTGGGTTAGTGTTTATTCAGAAACTGGTTGGCAATGGGTTAAAATCATCACGTGTGTTTCTACACGCTAATTATTCTGATATATTCATTTAGGGGTCTGCATCCATTTTTTGCTCCAAATTATGCAGAAAATAGACTTTGAGGGGCTGGTTTGTTGTTACTACGGTGTAAATACATCCGATCCCATACACGTGAAGACCCAATAGTTAGCGATTGCCTGGAGCAAACAAATATTCATATCTTGAAGTTTTAAGTGAAATTCTTAAGGCTTTTTTAATAATAGAGTCACTCAGGGCAATAACTGGGAAACAGCCTGACCGGCTGTTCACTAACTACGGGAAATTCCGATTACGAAGGACACAAACAAAATGACCGTCACTTTAGTTCCAACTCTCAGTTACGGTGACCTTCGCATGCAGAACTGCCACACAAATCATGAAGGTATTGTCAGGCTGAGGCATCCTAGACAGGAGTAGCCGCGAAGCTGCGAGTTCTGACTGCCGAGCACCACAGTTGTCAACCAAACCGCTCTGCGTTTATTGACACTGAGTGATAAGCTCGGCGAACAAACCAACAACCAAGCAGTTGATCCGAGCTGCCAATTTTCCGCAACATCACCAACTGAAAGCTCGGCGACAAACCAACAACCAAGCAGTTGATCCGAGCTGCCAATTTTCCGCAACATCACCAACTGAGCCATAAATCAATAACTGCGCAACTTATCCCTTCAGTTGGCCAACACCTTACTGCTATGGCTTTCAGTTTAGTTCGCGCCTTGCTACTCTTTCAACATACACCGTAACAGCATTCTCCCACTATATCTCCCTTCCCCTTTGTATAGCTTGAAACACAACCGGCTACTCATCAGTTATAAGTAGCTTATTGATTTGAACCAAAAAGTTCAATGGGAGGATTTTACTCATTTCCACCAAGCGCGAAACATGTGGACTTACTCATGCCCATTTTATCTTCAGCTCAGATGATGATGATGTTGTTGTTGATGATGATGATGATGATGATAATGATGATGATGATGACGATGATGATGATGATGATCATGATGGTGATGATGATGATGATGTTGATGTTGATGAGGATGATGATGGTAGTGTTTGTGGAGATCACATTGATGATGTTGACGATGATGGCGTAAAACGACTCGGATCTTACTAACACTATGATGAGGTCTTTTTCGTTCATTCACTACATAAATTATGTACCATGTTGCCTGTGGTTGTACTTTAAACAATAAGTTTTAAACGATCTCCCGTGAATGTCCCACGCCAAGGTATTTTGACTTGACTAGGTCATGCATTGATAATTCGGAACCAGAGCTGATGCGACCAACTGGTTGAGTCACAATCACGAGGCGTAGCGCTATTCAAGCAAAAGTGGTTCAATTTATAACTCTGTATAAAATCACTTTGTTTTCCTGCCTAGTTGCTCCTTGAAATTTTAAAAATATTCGAACTATCCACGAAAACCTAATTTTGCCGAGAGGTCAGAGGATTTGGAATGGTTACATTTAGGCTCTATCTCTCAAATTCCAAGAGCGATTTCGGTGATGTTTCAGCGCACAAATATCACCACTTTTTGTAGTGGTGGTCTACAGATACACAGATCAAGGCAAGGATGGGGTAGAAATTAATTTTTATCCAGAGAGGCCGCATCAATAGCAAAGCAATATTCATAGAGATGTGTAATAGAGTGAATCTTGGGTAAAATAGATATGACAAGCTCACTTGCATCAAAAATGTTAAGAACAGCAATGGAACCACTACAAGCACAGCTTGTAGTGGACTGGGGAAGGAAGGAGTTCTATTCAGCAAATCTTTGCTTGGGTGAACAAGCCGACACTGACAAAATAACGTCTTTTTGCATGACAAATTGCTTAAGCAACTTTCTAGGTAATAGGCTTCCAATCGGTGAGTCACTCAACCATTCAGTCAGCCAGTTATAAATCATGTACCAAAGCTACATAGGCTCCAGCTGCTACAATTTCCGTCATTGGAAAATGCCACAGCATGGAAGATGCAGCCCATCAAGCATGTGAGAAAGTGGAATCGTAAGTTATGTGGGAAACTGGGCAGCTACGCATTTAAGGCGATAGATTTGATGAAGGTGAGCTACTGACAGAATGATTAGGCCATATCTGCCATTAACCATTAGTTAGTTGAGTCGGGGGTGCTTATCCGAGGAGGTTGTAGTTGCTGATCAAACGGAGTTTGCCGTTTAGGGTTTTACACACTTTTTTGTTTCATGTTAAACCGTCCGCCTCTCGGTCGCCTCAACTAAGCACAGGGCTAGGCGAAAAGTGCTCTGCGAGGAAACGGTCCTCTGGCATACAGAGTACATCTCCCAACCAGCGTCACCTCCGAAGCCTTAGTCACTCGTCAATCATGGTGGAGTTCCATTTTCCTAAACCCATCTGGCCTCCATATTATTTCGGGTCGGACATTGAGTGTGACATTGAGTGCTGGTTTCTCCATGCACATATCCAGTTTATCACTCTACCTCACTTACCACAAAACTGTTCGTCGCGTCTTCACTCGCCTATTCCGTTCAGGATGGCACTACTGAATATATCGACGTGTGTAACTATAGAATAAGATATGCTGAAACGTAGGTACAACTTTTGTCACAAACACATACAGGGTAACGGATTCTTTTCATAATAAACTGCCATCTTACCGTAGTATTTCAATGGCGAGTCAGAAACTTTTTGCAACCTGATTTGCAATGTGACCAAAACACATCCTGAATAAACATGTAACGACAATAGCGCATGAGACTGGAAGGATGAAGAGGGATGCGAAAGCAAGCAGGGATGGCTTCGTTTGTAGCGTCCATCTTCTGGTGAATAACAGTCACCTGATTTAGGGGAGGTGGTCCTTATAAAGGGAGATCGATAATTCTGTCCGAAATTCATCATCATCATCATCGTCAGCTGTAAGAACCGCGTACTCGTCGTACACTGGTTGTAGCTGCCGCAGTTTCGTTCACCGATAATTTGGGGGTGGGGGGGG
>NW_008752002.1:87105-94085 GCF_000715545.1 Opisthorchis viverrini | reverse complement strand
CCCGTCTCGGGGTCCCCATCCAGGAAGACGGCAGCGACCAGCGCAGCTGAGTTTGCTGGTAATGGCTTTCATAATTCGCTGCCAAGTCATTGTTTGACCGCCTCTGGCTCTCTTCCAACCTTCACATGGTTGGGTGA
The DNA here is from genome assembly GCF_000715545.1 of Opisthorchis viverrini. Lineage (NCBI taxonomy): Eukaryota > Metazoa > Platyhelminthes > Trematoda > Opisthorchiida > Opisthorchiidae > Opisthorchis > Opisthorchis viverrini. The sequence goes on along the minus strand of NW_008752002.1, from coordinate 93,948 downwards.
AAAGAGCCCGATGACCCTTTGAACTCGTTCATTCTAACAGCGTTTGCGTCTTCTGTCAGTTTTCAAACACTTCGTAAGTAGTTGTCCGGAAGTGATGCACCCCACATAAAATGGCCAAAATCCTTTATACGGCCCACCATCACCTCCGCCTTTCGTCGGGCTCATCAAACAGACTCAGCCCTCGAGTTTCCCCCAACCTAATTGAATCCAAACTGGACGGCTTCCAAAAATGCTCTCGTTTGCACACAGTTTTGAAAGGATACTGAAATAAATGCGGCTGAATCTCTTGTTTATGATGGTGTGCTTCAATGTCTCATCCACTGTACTCGTCGAAGTTACAACTGCAGTCAACTGGCAGGTTCTTCGAAAGTGAGGCAACGCCAACAAATACTCTCACCGGCACATCTACCAAGTGAAACACGAGGCTGCCTGATGCAGCACATTCAGTTGAAGATTATCATGAACGAGAGATTAAGCTGCACAAAGTTGAGTCTCTTGTTAAAGCCGAATTACTGTGCGAACTTTGGAGTGCACAGTCATGCAGTTGAAAAAAAGCTACATGCCTCCCTAAAATTTCTACATTTCGTTTGCACAGTCTCACTTTCTGCCTTGCCTAGCGTCAGATGATGGTAATCACTCAACCGGGACTGCCACCAAGAAGAGTGATGCTTAATTTTGTTTAAATTTTTCATACTCACTCATATAGTTTTCAGAGAGACCAAAATGAAGATAAATAACTTATCTTCGGGGTAATTCTTCCGATCCATTAGTCTGTATGGTAGAGTGGCGACAGCTTGGATCCAACTCTTTTTCCACACCTGTATCAAGCATGATAGCTTAGGAGCGAAAACAAACGCTACTGGTCTTTAGCACTGTGCCTAGGTCGTGGTTTAGTAGAATGTTTGTTGTGGCAGAAAAAACGTAATAAACCTGGAAGTTATATAAAGCACCATCGGTACAATGCTTCTCCGCGTAGGCACCGTATGATTGGTCCAGTTTGTTATGCAACACCGATTTGCATAGTTGCGCGAACATACACGCGATAGATTTGTAAAAAAAAACAAATTTCCCCGGTGCTTAAGACAAACGTCCGTTACGGATGTGATCGAAGGGTGTTACAAAAACTATTAAAAACTAACAAACCGACCGAAAATCTGCACACTGTGGCGTTTCTATTGAATTCGTACCATTCCGTCAATGTCACCATAGGTCGGGGTCACTGTTGTGAAAGCGTCAGATGAATGCTGTTGGTCTTTGCAAAGAATTCTTACACTGTTCTACTGTTTTTGGCTATTCGGACACCTGAGAACAACCGGCCTTCGCCTCACTTTCTATCTACACGAGCAACCTTGGAGCATGTCCATTTAACAGCCGTGGGAATAACCAGGCAGTTCTATGGTGAGCTAGAAACCTCGTAAAAATGATTGTTTTCACCAACTACATGCAGCTAATTTCATGACAATTTGCTTGAGTGATAGTCTGAATCAGTTTACGATGATTTGGTATGGCAGAAGAATTGGTTCGTGACCGATCCATCAGAAGGTGCATTGACCTGCGATGATTTCGTGAAGGACAACTTGGTCCACGGTCAATCGACCGCAATAATTTGGCAATGCAGTGCGCTTATCTACAGCCGCCAGAAATTTGTTCCATTTGTTCGACCGTTCACTACATTTTGGCGAGGTCAATTTACCATGCTGCTGCATCGTTGGCTGTTGGTCAGGTGATTGTGCACCCGTTGAGGAGAGACTCTTGTCTGCCAACATGCCTCCATGCGGCAACCGCTATAATTGTTCCACCACCTGATCATTTACCAATAAACTCATTTAAGCTACCTATATTCAGACACCACCGTCGTTTGATGGAGCGGTTTCTTGAGTATAGTCAATCATTTTCTTGTTTTTTTTTCTGTATTTTAATAGCCTCAGTACCACCATCGTACCCATGCCAAGTGGGGAACACTGTGGATCTATGACGGGGCATACACAGGCACAACGGGTCACTCCAAGTCTCAAGCTTCGTTCGACTATGGCTGTTCTTGGTGATATCAGACGGGTTCGTAGGGCTTATGAATACGGACAACCCGTTGGGACGGACAAACGGATGGAGAAAGCAGCCTTGATCATTGATGGCTGGAAACGTCTCGTTCAGCTTACAGCATAGAATTTCTCAGGGCTATGTACAAAATAACTGCACCACCCTAGATATTTTTGTCACTAGAATGTACAACCTCAAACATCTATCCCGAAAATGCCTAACCAGGGCAGCAGGGGTTGCTTTTGTCAGATGAAGTGAACCGGAATGGAATGGTTCAAAATATGAAAATACAGCCTCAAGTCTATTCGAATTTTCTTGAATTTCGGGTTTGAGTGTTGGCTTCCACCATTGGTACGCTTCGTGATCTCCTGCAGGTGGAAGACAACTAACTTTGCTCAGAAGTGAAAGTTACGAGGAGATTCCCTCACCATCTTGGGGAGTGAACTGAATTCGGAGAAAATCACCTCGACCGATTGTAATGGAGAAAGATGAGAAACATTCACTTATTGGATATCCGGTCGCAGTGCTTACAAATAGGTCGGGTTTTCCATTTGGGTGATGGGGCTTCAGGGCCTCTAGCACACTCAAACAATGTTCAAATGTGAACTGACCTATGAAAAATGGTTAGACCGCACCAAAATTTTATTTCACTGTGTTACTTCATTACGCCTACACCTCAGTAGACTGTCTTAGCATCCGATTATTGGATTACATGTAGACCAGCAGGCCTCTTGTTACTCGAGTGACAGCTTTGGAGAAAAAGCCAGACGAACAAAGACGGTCGGGAATTTTGACAAAATTTTAGACCACTCGAATAACTTGCTGTTTGTCTACAGAAGTTGAAGCGGTCCGATATAGAGACCAGCCTGGTAAATGTTTACTGTCAATCTTAGACGAAAAAGCGGTACCTACTAAAGAGCATTGTAGTGTTTTCAGAAGAGGAAGTGATGTGTGATCCAAAAGATATTCCACATAAATTACAAACGAGAGTGACTGTATTTGATGGTCAGGTAATCCCCGATGAAGTCGCATAAATACCATTGCGTCCCGAAATTTACTCCTCAAAATGTCTAGCGGACACTGTAGAAGAATAACGCACTCAGTTTGAAACCACTAAGCTACTAAGAAGTTTCCCTTGCACAGGTAACAGCTTCCATCTGGCTGATCAAAAAGCTAGCCATGGGACCTTGTTGGATATCAGTTCAACTTTAGGAAAATATCGAACAATACTTTGTAGAGAGGATGTTTTGTTGCAAATGAATGAGTATATCCGTTAAGAATTACCGAGATTTTCGGCTTATCGGTGCGCGTTTTCATTACCTCGCAGGCTGATTTATGGATACTGACAGATAGAGTGCTAGTGATACCACTTCATGACCGTGTTTCAGTCCATTTAGTGAGTACAAATATGCTTTGTAACCGTAACCAGTAGAACCGATTACAGTATCATCGACAGAGCTGTCAGTCTACTTGCTATTGAAGTGGAGAAGAGGAGATAACAGGATAAAATAAACTCTGAAGAACATCAATTCAAGGCGGGTTTGAGGCATACATTTTTTTGTTTAACTGATGGAGCAGTATGTGGCCACGCTGTATGGAGTATGCTCTGTTAAGCACTCTGCAAGTAGCCACCACAGCAATACTCCTTGGCTGATTCTGATAGACGCTTTCGTACAATTAAGATACAACAGTGTTATGGTTGATTTGATTAAACGAGGAGCCGCCCTTTTATCACCGCTCCATTTTGTGTATAGAGCCACTCTTTCAGATATTGCGACAAATGAGATGTGTACATTGAGGGCTTTCCTGAGGACAAAATATGACCTGCGGACTTTTTTTCTGTCATCACGAGTGTGTGATGAAATATACACAACAACTCTTGTAGTTGGACCGTGACCCCTATCAAAGTTCGTTCCCCATCCAGTCGTGGTGAATGCAGTAAATGCTCTATAAGCACCCTACACAGTGTCAAAGATTATTTTTGCAACTTTTGCTCGAGTTATTAAATGACGCCGGATTATCCTAGCTTCAGCATGACTATGGAGAGTCAATAGGTTACTGACAGTGGTTAAATTCTGATTTTTAATCTTGGATAAACATACGTTTCAAACTCAGCGATATCTGCTCCAAGATATATTTAACACAGGACTAGCCTGTTTTCCCTTACCTTTTGGTGAATAACCGTACCGGCTAAAAAATCCCCCAGTCCAACAAAAGCTTCAGTTGAACCCACATCGTATCACAAGATTTAGAGTTTCGATCTTCTTGCCAGTGGCTGAAAAACTTGGGTCACTCGTCTTGACCTGATGAACGGTAGTGCGATTGGCTCTCACTTAGGTTATGCCGTCGTCCATCCATCACTCAATGGAACCACATCACTCGGCCATTTGTTGACTAGCTCCACGAGAAATGGAAGTTTTACTCATCTTGTGAAACTCTCCTTCCTCTAAGCCACTCCTAGATTGGTTGTGGTGCAGGGAACTTATCAGCATAGATTGGCCTAAGATTCTGGACGGAGTCTCGAACGGAAATAAGAAGGTTTCCAAAATCGGATCAATTTTTAAGTTCCTCGACCTAGTGGTCATGATACTCAAGCATCCGCACCAGTTTGGAGGATATTTTGACCAATAAGGTATCAGTATTCAAATTTGGCATCAATAAATTTCCTGACAGACACTAGTAGACAAGAACTCATTGCAGCACAACTTTCTATCTGGGCTCGTGACAGCAAACCACGTTTATCAGTAAACTGTTTCTTACAGTAAAGTTGCCGAATGCCTCGTAAGCACTATAGATCTTATCAAATATAACGTTTAACAGGCTTTTTTATAGATGAAAATGTTGATAGCTCAGGTAGCGTAGATGGTCGCTGGTTTGTCCGCTGAGCCGGGCAATTTGATTGTGCCAACAACCAACCCATCGCTACGCACTACTACGCACCCTAGCAACGATATGATGATGTCACCTCGAATGGTGATAAACGTTTGCAATCAAACAGCCCAGTTCAGCGAACACACCAACGACCGTTTAACAAGCCCATCATTTCCCTAAATACATGAGATTCACTCGCTAACTGCATGCAGCAGTGACCTAGCTGTGTGTGACACGAATTAGTGAGCCTTTTCCGTTAGGTTCTTTCTTGCACAATACTCGTGCCTAACGTCACTAGCATAACCAATCAGCTGTAATTACAAAATCAAAACCAGGAGATTTTCCATCACAAATTTGGCTCTTCTCAAATTGCAAAGTATGTTAAACGTTGCACTGGTATTTTATGAACTTGGATTTGCAATGTGCGTTTCGTGTTTCATAATCCACAGAATTTCCCTAACCCCTTGGTCATTGCATTCTCATTAGTCAAACGTAACTGCACTGGGAAGTTTGGACCGTATTGTTAGGAGAAACACCATGAGAATTTAAATATTACTGTTCTAAACAGCAGTCATCCGATTTTCTCCAGGATATGATCTCCAGTTTGTCTGGCGGTGTGAATATATCGGACAGACCGACCTGGGTGTTCATATTGCTGGACCAAATGGAGATCTTGTCGATTAAAAAGGCTGTTACTCCCAAACCCAGAAGTAACCCTAGTGGCTGAGGCTTCTTAGCTCTACGACTGCTTGGGTTCGGGTGCAATGATTTGTCAACTATGATTAGCACTATGATTGGATGGGAAATACTGTGTTACTATAACGAGTCCACTGGATTACTGCGTTACTAGTTGCTGCATGAGAATGATCAGAACCTGTCTGGTCATCGTTACACCCTCCTTAACTACGATCAGTACTGATGGACAACACAAGTGTGAGTGCATGTTATTAAATACTTCAATCTTATAATATCAACCTTATAATATCTTCAAGTAGCGGTGCAGATGGAGGGCAGACCAAAGGGGTCACTCCCATTCAGCCGACATACTCAGTGATGAACTTTGTTGAGACGCTCTTGTCGGTTGATGAATGTGGGTGAGTAATACTCAATAATATGGCGGGAATTGTTATCAAATTGACTGCGGTTTAGCAGGCTTGATCATCCAATTTCAGTTACGTTGGTAGATTATCCCTCTCAGGAGTTACCCACAGAGTGCGCGTGTTGGGAAGTTCTAGAAGAGCTTGATTTGCCGCAGGATATGTTGAAGCAATTTTGATCTGTTTGAATTTTGCACATTACATCCAGATTATTTCACAATAAATTCGGGCTATCACATGTCACCCCAGTCGGCCCGGCCTAAATCTTCACGCACTTCCCAGTTCGAAGCTGTTCATCACATGGTATCTGGAAAGTTCGGCGAATTGAAACGCATCTTCCATCCCATCCCATGTCTCAAAGCTTCTACATTTTCCATATCTGTCCTGTGTCTTCTGTATAGTTGATGTCCAATCACTGACGAGTCCCTAGCTACCGCGTGATAATCACTTGCGATTCTTGTTGACATGTTTGTGCGCCGTTTGTGACCATCGATGTGCAGCTCATTGGCTGTTTGTCCTATTTAAAACTTCATGTGTACACATTCCTTTGCCCATTAACCCGGGGGATGATTCTTCTTATACTGAGCGTGATATCTGATAAGCTAATGTTAGCCGTAATCAGCTTCCTTCTTATGACTTTGAACTTCCTTCTTTGTTAGGGATGACAGCAGTCCCGACACGATGTTCTTGGTGTTGGTTTCTGGATGACAAGAGGTTTTGCCACTTTTATGTAGCACAGCCTAACAAGGGTAGTGGTCTCAACAGTTTCTGGGCTTATATTCGCCCGTCTATACATTCACTGCTTGACTGCGCATTCACTCTCTTCCTTATCGACGCT
>NW_008752002.1:63643-83674 GCF_000715545.1 Opisthorchis viverrini | reverse complement strand
TACCAGTTCGGGCTAGCGACATATGCCAAAACGATTCACCCTGCAATGAACCCGGATCCCAGCACGTTTGTACAATCTGTTGAAAGATATTCCGCCAACATTCACGCCTGAAACGTCATATGAGAAAACACAGTGCAACGCAAAACTTTTTGTGTGATGTATGTGGCGTAATGTTCAAGTCTCAGTTGGGCCTGGTGTCTCACAAACAGAGAAGACACTTTTCTTCAACAGCACCACCACTGTCTCACAATATCCAATGCTACATTTGCCAAAGACCGTTTGTTTACCCGTCACAGTTGGAGCGACGCATGCCTATGCATTTTCCCACGAAGAAGTACGAATGTTCAGAATGTAATGCAAAATTTAGGCAGAAAAACTCCGCAAAATATCACGAGGCCACGCATCATTCAGAACAAAGAAAATATTAGAAGCACATCTGTGACGTTTGCCAGAGGAAGTTCCCCAATCCAAGCACTTTAAAAGCTCATTATACTGCACATACGAACAAACGCGCATTCTCAGTCAGCTTATGTGATAAAAAATTCACCCAGGCTACAGACCTCCAAAGTCATCAACAGTGAGTTCATGTATTTTTTGAAGTCGGCTCTTAGTAGAGCAAAACTGATACCAGGCACCCACAACTCTTTATGATTTTCACCTCCGTTGTCAGCAAAATGTTCATTAAATTTTCCTAACCAGCCTCATACAAACGACTCATAACAGGTTGTTTTGAAATATACCAATGGAGCGTGAATGTCGGCATTTTTCTCACACAGTTCATCGGGAAATGAAGAATTTAGTTTGGGATGCCCATATTTTTGGGCCAGTATTAACTTTCGATGGAGAATGCCCGCATACAATTGACCAATATATTCCGTCACTTGTTAGGGATTAGTTTACCAAGTGTATGGCCAGCATTTTAAAGATAACCGGAGGGTTCGCAGGATATTAGCTTATTGTTTGTAACGTCATCACGAAATACAAATTGGACAGGTAGAGGCTACGAAAAGCAGTGGCATCGTAAATCTTTGATGTAACCACGAATTATCTGTATAGGACCCACCCTCTCCCGAGAGGCTTTCGGATGCAATTGTACAAATGCCGTTTGAAATCAAATTTCATACACGCCATCTTCTATAGAGACAATGGTATACTGTCGACGGTGATGTAGTTGCCCGAAATGTATAGAAAGAAGAATGGTTGTGTTTCATTGACGTCACCCGAAGTTTTGCTTGACGTGATTTGTCGAATGTAAATTCTACACGAAGAGGATGGCTATAAAATGCCCACTTATTCCACAGGGGGAGAAATAACTACCGTTCAGAGTCCTACACATCTCAAAGTTTAGTTCCTGCGTTTCATGTTAGATGTGTTTGTCGAAGTCGATTGCTGTTCTGATCAACTTCAATTGAAGTTTGTCACGGGATAATTAGTACTTGCTACTGCTTCAGTCAAGGTAATCAAACGAAAATTCAGTATACTGGTCACTTTCGGCGGCCAGAAATTTTGTCAACGCGAGATATTGAGTGTGTCAGACCAAGTTCGCAGAGAAATACTCATCATGTTTCATCATCGTGGAGGACTTCTGGGAACGAGGCTTTGAAAAGCATAGGGGGGATCCGAAGAAACCAATACGTTTTGTGCATCCACATTTTGGACCTCAAAGCACCTTATCCGACAACGTCCAGCGAGCAAATTTATTCGATTGCCCTAAGCACTGTTTCACCGTATCAAAACCTCGCTGGCCATAGATTCATCAAATATCCACTCATGGAAGATGTCTCCCATGACTCAAGCAGCCAACACTGTAGGTTGTATTTGGCCGAATTTGTGCACCAGTGCTCACTGGGTGGTAATGATTTGACGATTATGTGCAGAAAACTGGTGGTCGTTTTAGGAGAACGACGTTTGCAAATGCTACAATTTTTCCACAAGTGTCCCATAAAATTCTTTATTCTTAGAAGTGCTAAATGTCAAATATTAGGACGTGAACGTGAGGGTTAAATGGCAAATATTTTAGTTGTAAGCAAAGGTTTTGCGAAGGTGTTCTGGTGTTCCATGCGCGGCTTAGTCATGAAGGCAACAAAACCTTACAATAATATGTTGATCATATCAGGTTGTCAGATTCTGTATATTTCGACGGAATATCGATGCACAGTCGACCTAAATACGGTACTCTGCACGAAACTCCGTTCTCTAATGTTTAAAGTGCCATCCACGTAGCAGACCCACAGTCTTAGTTTGTTGATTGGCAACATACCGCACTCCCATTTCCGTGTTACTGCCTCAGCGATAATCTTGGGAGAGGAAATTCAATTAGAGCATCTTTTGGGTGCTGATAGTGCGTTCAGGTGAGATTTGTCAGTGAGACCAATTTATGCTGAAAGGCCGAGTAGTGTACATCCTTATTGGGAATCGTCAGCAGTTAGCATTTCACAAAACTCCAGAGTGTGGAACTGTAACTGGAATACACAGCTTCCCGGTTTGTAGTTTGGACATTGAGGTTTTATGAAAACGCAGCCCGAAAAAAGATGTATATTAGCAGAGACAACATCATCTACTAGGAGGAACGGCGGAAAGGATACCCGTATCCTACATTTAGATCGGCTCCTATCAGCTGGATTAGTGCTTCACGGATAAATCCTGACGGATCACTAACCGAGTGCTACTTTGAGGGAACCGGTCTCAAAACCAGTGTATGATACTGGCAGAAATGCGTAGAACAAGTTGATATATTAAACCAACGGTAACCAGTTGTATGTTTGAAAACGGGGTGAAAACCAATAACGTGAATAAAAGCATATAATGAGACTATCAGAATACGTACCTCCTTCCCTTAATCAACGACACAAGCCCAGTTTGGAATATGTGAAAATACTGGACTCAGGGTGGAGGATTTCCCGGAGCACAATAATGCCTGGAGGGTTCGATCAACCCTCTTGTTAATCTGAACCTTGTGTGAACCAAATGACCAACCACTTAAAATAAGCACTTAAACGGAATCAGCTATGGGACTGGTAAACCGAGAAACAGGAAACTCCTGAAAGCACGTCTGCAAGGGTCAAAGCATGGAACCCAGAGCAGCTGGGGACGGACAGCAAGACAGGCCAGTTTCAGAGGTCATGTGGCATCGACTAACTATTAGACACACTAACGGGTCAGACATTAGAATCGTTCCAGAAGAAAATAGGTCAAAACCGACCCCCAATACCAGCACGTTTATTAATATATTCACACTACTATCCAGCATACAAATGCCTCACATAAATGTACTGATTCTGTTAACTAGGTTGGTGGTGACATGTTTGCAACCCTAATTTCCAACTTACAAACCAACAACTCTAAAAAACGTAGTTCTAAGTTAGGATCGAATCCACCATTTCATATATATATATATATGCATATATATATATGTATATATATATATAGATATATGGATGGATGGTAAACATTTCGCTTCATCTTCCGGGTAATTACCACCACCACCACTCGGGCCTGTCGCACGGTGATGTGGTTCACCGAAGAATTTCCTTGATTTGCGTTTCCAGGCTTTGCTGTCAAACTTATTTCGTACTCCATCACTGATTTCATATTCCATCTGTTTTATTACATTGCGCTGGGTGTACACCAGGTGCACGACTTTCAGGCTGACGTGCATGCATCTCGATACAAATATCATCGATACACTACCCATTGTACGCAAGGTATACCGGCGTAGGTCAGCAGTTTTTATGAAGGTGGTGTCAACAACAAGTTTGTTCACTTCGTACACCAACTCCCGCCGCAAAACATCTACAACAGAATGTATAACACAACACTGCTTATAATATTCAAATCCAAAACAACTCAAGCAGTCAATAAGTACAAGAGTCTCAGAGTGATCCTTAGGTCCTCATGAGCGCACAGGACAGGCTTAGACTGATCAGCATGATCCCAAAGAACTTTGACCTCTTTGGCCACCTGCCTTGAGATAAGACTTCGAATGATATGTTGAGCTCAACTCTGTGACACATATTGATTAGATGCCGAGCGACAGGCGACCTGACCCTGGATTCGATTAACGTTCTCCATTGTCTGCGTTTCAAGCCTCTCGTGAGTTCTACCGATGTTCTGTCAGTCCAATAATATCTGTACACACTGATAGTGACCCGTCGACCACATATCATTCTTGTGACAACTGTAAGTAGTACGATTTACAACAGACCTGTAGCTCTAATTCTTTTCCATACTAATAAGTTGTCACGACGGGTTCTGTCGAAGAAACAATTATCAGACGATCTTTACCTTTACATCCGCGCCAAGTGTTATAGCCATGGCGATCCGGGAATGGCCCAAGGGTAAAAAACAACAACTGTAGCGTCATTTACACCCCTCAATCATCTCTTATAAATGCCTTCTGTGATAAGTGCAATTCAGAATAAATCGGCCACTAAAAGCAGCCTGCAGACCGAGTTCTCACAAGACCTCCCTGGACCTGTGATTCGTGTAATATATAGACGTATTCCAACGACCCTTATGAATAGTTATCTTTGAGGGCACCGAACAAGCAAGTGTTGATATGAAATAGACGGATAATCGAAGCTTATGGGGAGTCGACTTTACAATACGAGTTACTCTTGGCTTGATATTTACCAGTGACGACCAGTAGGTGATATCAAACCCATGATCCTAGGGTGAAATCTATTGTTCTTCAAACAGACCATTCTTCTTTCATCGAGAGTCGTTTGATGAAGTTATGTCCTTAAAAGGCACTTAATGAACTGGACTACCTGCTGCCCTCGAAAATATGCGTGGCCAGTTTGGTCACTGATCAGGATAACTTTTCCCGTGTCTGTCAGGAAAGACATGGTTTCATACTGATATAAATTGGCGACTTCTAATAGTTTAGGCACTTCCAAATTGGCATAAAAATCTGACAAGCTGTCGGTTTACATATGTTAACACCAGTGAATATTTTAGTCTTTGCGAAGGATCTGCTAATACTCCAAGCATCAGGGTAGATTGTTTGTAGCAGAAATTTTGAAGGACAGTTCGTCGCGCAAGTGTAATCAGTCAAAGTTTTTGACTTCAACTACAGGATGAGATTCCATTACAAAGATAGCATGAAATTGCATTTGAACGTATAGCCAAAGTAAAATTGTTCAAACTTCAGTTACGCCTACCTCTGGACAAGGAAAACAACAGATGTTTTTGCACAACAGACTTGTGGTCATTGACTCTTTTAACGTCTAGGCATTTATAGTAGCACCTCAGACACAAAAACAATCTCACCTAAGAAGGGCTGTTCCTAAATGAATGACGTGTATGACTTATTAAAGAATTCAGTCGGTAGTCTTTTCATAAAGGAAGCTACTCACAAGGTTGCTGAAAACTCCTCGACAGCCCACGGCCGGTTTCGCCCTTCTTGGGGCTCATCAGGTAGGCGCAGCTCCCGAGTTTCCGTCAACCTTATGTTCTGCTTGAACCCAGAACGGACTGTTTTCGAGAAATCCACTCATTTTCAAATCAATTTAATTTTTACGGGAGATTCAACTGAATCTCTCATTTTATTTGGGTCCCACTGAAACATGAGGCAGCCTGTGTGCAGCACATTCAGTTGTAGAATATCATAAACGAGAGATCGAGTTGAGTGTCTCGTGAAAACCGAAAAGATTTGCAAATGAGTGTATTTCAGTCAATAGTCATTACATGAAACCAGAGAAGCGACCGTCGTGAGTAACAAGTTCAGTAACAAGTTCAGACAAAATGCTACGTCGTTTTAATCTGTTACTGGTTCCTTTAGACAAATAATCCATTTTTTTATCAGTCTCCGATTTCGACGATGGATGGATAAAATTCTTCGAGAAGCTCACCAATGGTCCACATGATGAAGTGGCCCTAGTAAGTGAGTGAATGATTCTTGTTTAAAGTTGACAGGTTGGTCCCATTTATGAGGAATTCACCTTTATTGATATAGCTGACAAAGTCATAATCACCGCTGCTGACTACAATTTCGACAAAATAGACTGCCCCGCGAGACAGAGTATGGGTTGTGCGCATTGCAATCCTCGTTTCTGGCTCCCGGGGTTAACTTCGTGGGTACAAAGGCGTCAGTATTGTCATTGAAGGGAAAACTGTTGTGGGTTACTAACAGCAAATGCATAGTTGTGGCGGAAATTGTGCAACGTTCTGCAACTAGGTTTAAACCGGAGGGGTCAGCATCGGGGGATCAACAATAGGAAGCAGGTCTTAAAAAACCGGTGGTCAAAACTGATAATCTAGAACTATCACATCAATGGATACAAAAAAATAACTGAAGTTCATAATATATTTTGAGGATGGACGGTTGGGTGTATCATCCATGAGAAGCACTAATTTTCATTTAGTGTAAGCCAGTAACCACATTGGTCTCAACAGTGGTGACCACAGTGATTATCACAGTGATGTAGGCTTGGCAATCTGGAAGCCAGTCGTGTCCGCTTCGATGAATTATTAACCTCAACTACTAATAGGCTGGACCCCAAGCAAACAATCATGGCATTCTGAAGCTGGCAGTAGTCTGATTCGTCATGTTTGTTTCGCCCACAGAGTATTGGTTAAGGAACACTATTCACTGCACCACTGAAGGTTCATCACGCTGAACTGCTCAGTGCCTTCAGATATGTCTGTCACAATCCCAAAGGGAAAAGAATAAACAGACTATCTAAACTATGTCTGTTTCGGGCAGAGGGGTGTTCCAGGTTGCTGAGAGACCAAGTCCAGATGATGCCGTACAACATGCTATAACATGCTGTGAAACCGATTTGTTCTGTCTACTTTATCGTGAACACAGAAGGTCGCTTCTAGTACCGTTACGAATCTAGCTGTCTCGTATCGCCATGTAGCTAAGGTAAATCTAGTAAGCCTAACTTAGCCGCAGACGGGTCGTCGAGGAATCGCTGCACAACCGGCCCAATATGCCTAGCACAAACGAGATCAGAAAAGTTGCATGTGCAGCTAGCACATTATGCCGCCACGTCTGTCAGTTCCGTGGATAACCCTGCATCTTTGTCCATCGGCCACCTGCTTTCATGCTCCTTTGTTCCAGATTAAGATTTCAGGAAATCTAAGTTGGTGGTCTTCGAAATTCTCGCTTCTAAGTTTAGATATCGCCAACTTCCTCTGAAAGCATCGTTTCTTCGTTTTTCTGAATAACCACTTAGCGAACGTTTCGGAATTCGAAACTCTCAGGTTCAGAATATGTAGACCACATTGTTCTCATTTTTGAAACAGAACAGGGGGCGCAACCAATACTAAAAAATGTGACCGAAATCATCCAGTACTTGGGTATGCGCTTCGTACCAACAACTTTAGATTTGCTGCGGGACGCATAGACTTTGAACATGCCTCTGAGAATTTAGAAATTCTCAGGTGTTGATGCTTGCGGAATTTTGTAGAATACACACTCAGATGGCTCTCGTCGTCCTATTGTCCTGGCGCAATCGTTTTTGTGAGCCTATAACAAAGGGGGATGGAAGCGGTAGACATGAATTTCGTTGTTATTAAAGCTTGTCAGCAGCACCGTGTCGGTGTTTGAATTCCTCAAACCCTACGTGTGAGGTGAGAACTACCTGAGTGGTTAGTAGAGTGGATAGTAGATCGATAACCACACATTTCAATAAATGACAACTTGACAACAGTTATCCTTAAAAAGGCAACTGTCCGTACGTTGGGTGCTTAGTTACGACGCTCGAATTCCATCAGGTTAGTTGGGCAGCCTAGCTGGTCGAAAAATGAAATGTCCTAAATCGGCTCCTACTCTCATCTGAACAATCAATAACTATGGTTTACTCGCACAGCAATGCAGCTGGATAGATTTTATTCTATACAGTATAGGTTACTTGTATTGCTAAGTGGAAACGTCCACCGAGGTGATACAAAACCAAACTGCATAAAAACCTGCATTGGAAGGACTGACCAAAAGTTGTTGTGGGTATATTTGCTATATTCCAGTTCTCGCACTTTAAAAGTACAACTTTGCTACGATAGCAAGGTCACGAAGGATCATAAACGACCGGTTGTTTTTTGAAATCCTCATGAAAACCCTTAACGCACTTGCATGCGCATAAAGTCAGTGAACCACCTGTGTGCATTTTCCTTCCGTAGTTTTTTCTCCATATTCAGGCATGTCCAACTCCGACCATCGTTTTTCGGTTCTTTCTCCCAAAATGTTTTCTAAGCATGATAACAGCTGTATCAAAGGCAGGGTTCTTTAGATATTAAGACAGAAAAAATTGTCGGGTACCTCCGGAGGTAACCTCTCAATGAGGGTTGTAAGGTAGGTTGATTGCCTAAACTCCACCTTATTCAACCGGTCTCTGGAGGGAAAGTTCATAATCAAATGCCAACTCCTTTGCGGCAGTTTTATGGTACTGTATACAAGCCTCTCTAGATTTTCAAACCCATTCATTGCATGCGATCGTCATCATCACCAATGTCAGCTGTAAGAACCGCCTAGCTGTCGTACATTGTTTGTAGTTGCCACACTTTCCTCTACCGATGATTTGGGGAGGTGCAGGAGGTAGCTGAGCACTGGAAGTGGGAGCTGACAAATTGGTGCGTAAATACAATACTCTCAGTGGAACGGAGCTATGCATTGAAGGCAATAGCTTGGATGCACAAGCGCCATTGAGGGCGCGACTGGGCCATATCTGACAGCGTCTCTAACCATTGATGTGGCCCTTCTCAGGGTTTCCATCCAGGGGGACGGCAGTAAACATTGCAGCTGAGTTTGCTGACTTTTATACTTCACTGCCAAGTCATTGTTTGACCGCCTCTAGCCCGTTTCCACCCTTCATGTGGTTGTGCGAAAAGAACCCTTCAAGGAAGTCGGTCGACTGGCATACGGAGCACGTAGCCAAACCAGCAGAACAAATGCTGAGTACTGTGGGTGATGTGCAGTTCAGACAGATTATGCCTGGGAAATCACTCACTCCTGCCACTCAGAGAGTGCTCTGGAGCCATCGCTAAACCACCGACCACACCTTTAAGTCACAGCTCGTCCGTGTGAAAATCACCGATAACTGGAAGAGAACAACACCATTAAAATCGACCGGCCATTCACCTGAGTTAATGATAGCCAACATGGGAATGTTCTTCATTGACACAGTATATCATTCCAGTAACCGAAACGTTTGCCTGTCAAATGAACACTCAGGGCAATAGGTCGCAACTTAGGAAGCTTTAGTCCTTCAGGCGGTGAAGATGTGAGCGTCGGCAAAATGGATTCCCGATTGCGAAATCTTGACAGACCAAAGTTGAGCCCCACCGACTTAAGCAAATTTTTCCAATAATGCAAGCCATACAAAGTGACATGAAATCCACTCCATAGGATAGAACTGCCAGAAGATTGGGAAAAATAAACGATTCAAACCAGACGATGACACATCCGAGACGGTTGGCAGCCATCAACTTGAAGTGCAATTGCATTCATTTATATGGTCAAGCGAAAATCACTGTCAACATAAAACCTGAGTGCCATAGGAGAGCTTCGTTGAACCAGGAGCTGATCAGCCTAATAAACTGCCATTTAACCTGCAAAAATTTTAGTATACATATGCACCAGTTAAAGCGCAAAGTTTCTAGGGGAAAAGCATGACAAACATCAGGAAGGAACATCAGGCTTCGCTTCAAAAAAACACTATATTCCCTGAAGTCATGTGACTGGAAGTAATCGTGGTGACTAAGGTTCACTTTCAAAAAGAGCGCAGTGACGAAAAATAATAATAATCCTGGGATCTCGTCGTCGACAGCGCATTTCTAAGGGTTAGGTATGTGTTCTTGTTGGTCCTGTGGGAATAATCTAGTAGAATCCAGTTGCCGACCGCACAACGTAAACTAATATACTGTGTCAAAATGAGTTTGTTCAATGTGGCTATACTTTTAAGTGACTGATTGATTCGCATCCACAGATCCCAGGTAAACACATGCGAACTGTTTTTATCCCTCTCTGAAAATCTATTGTACACACATCCGTCGCCTCTGCACAGACGACGAATCCTGACCACTCACTCAGATGTTACATGTTTAATAAATGGATATTGTTGCAGTTGTCCTTGTTTCGTTGGCGAGAGCGAAAATCCGAGCGAGATCCGATGGAGTTTCATACGAGCAGACTGCGCTAACCTTGGAACCGAGCCATATTCTTTATCTTGCAGAAAGTATATTCCGTTCCAGTGCCCGGTATTATTTTGCGGTTGGATGCGTCTGATAAATATTTAGTTAACCCGGACTGACAAGATGCCAACATACCAAGTGCATGCTGATTCGTTGGTGCACACTGTTTTAACCCCCAAGTGGTGGTGCGACACACTTTTGTATCTGGTACTGCCACACAATACCCAGTAGCATATCAGGGTTCAGTAATTCCATATATACACAAGCAGAATCATATCGAAGATCGAAAAGCGATTTTGATGACCAAATTTTGTTGGGGTTTTTCAAATTTAAAGTCAAGGTGTATCCAGCGATCATGTGATGCGAACGAAAAAAGTTGAAATATGCGTGAGCACGTTCGTAGTATATTCACCATGCCTTCATCGTTCGAGTGTCATCTCCATGACAGCTGCTTTCAGTCTGGTCAGCTATGACAACTACAAATCTAATCGTGGGAATCTTTCTTCCAAGACATTGACGCCCCAGCCCTCCAGATGTACTTCCTCTTTCGAATCAGTCCTTTGCGAAGTATTGCCCGATTCACACCATCTATGGTACAGGCTTCGTAATGAAACAGTGGAGTCCTTTGGGTGAATCATACTATATTTTGTGAAAGACGCCTGTGTTCAAAGCATTCTGTCAAGTTTAGAAAGCGTGTTTTAGAAAGCAGAACAGATTCAGGGTTATCTGGATCACCAGTCCGTCCGACATATATGCTTGGCGCCATGAGAAGCTCTCTTGTAAACAACTCTACCGAATATAGTGAAAGAAAGAAGGCATTCTCTGCGGAGTTATCTATTGGGAAACACCAACTGTACAGTTGCAGACTACTGAACAGTGAAGCAAAACTCTCATACGCATCCCGTTTATAAAAACTGTGCATCCATCTTCTTCTCGTAAGCGTCATCCGGAACTTTCCTGGATACTCGTTGACTATCACTCAAGCGTAGACAAAGGCTACAAAGGGATTCAACAAATTCCTTAATAAATCTCATTTTTCGATAGATACGAGGCGCGTTAATGATAAAACCACATACCACTCGCATGCTTCATCAGTAATATCCACCGTTACATACTCCTCCTTAAAAGGTGGTTCGTATTCAAACGATTTCATCTATCTCCGTCAGGTTGGCTTCAGCAGCGGGTCTGCTCGTCCGCTCTTCACGTGTATCACGCCACTACCGAACATGAGCTCCATTTAGTCTTTTCGATCCCCTACCGACTTGAGTTGTATAGACGTTCCCCCGACGGTCAGTAATGACAAACGGCCCTTGCCATCGACTGCCCAGCTTCCGCGACCCCAGTTTACTCCTTCCAGGATTCTGGTGATCCTTCCACTTGACCTTCGTGCTTATGGGGAGTGTTCTTGCCTCTCTACTTGCCGTTTTCTGCCTAGTCCTTTCCTGAACGGTGGTCGAGTTTTCTCGAGCTCTCCTTTCTTCTTGCTCTAGCTCCTCCGGATACAAAGGTGTTGCTGGCCACAATTCAATTTCCTGATCAACCAAAAGGCGCGGATGTTGACCGTATATCAGCATCAACGGAGACTTGCCTGTGGTTGGCTGTGTGGAAGCACGATGAGCTGGCAACACCATTGGAAAGTTCACTTTTCAGTCACCTCCTTTGGCCGCCAGCCACTCCTTGATCGTTCGGTTAATATGTTCGCTCAGGCCATTTGTTTACGGGTGGTATGGTGATGCCTTAGTCTTCTGATGCCCACCTTCTCTAAGCAATTCCCAAACTCTTCGCTCTCAAAACGAGGCCGCTGATCGGTTAGGAGCATTTTTGGCACCCCACGGTTGGGCGTGATATGATGCATTGCAACTCCGCTGATCGTCGTCTCCTGTTGATTTGGCACAGCTGCCGCCTCAACCTACCGCGACGGGTGTTCTGTCATTATCACAACATATTGATTCCCGCTTGTTTCACCGGAAAGGGGCCCGTGACGTCAACGAACCATAACTGGGGATTCAACAAATTCCTTAATAAATCTCATTTTTCGATAGATACGAGGCGCGTTAATGATAAAACCACATACCACTCGCATGCTTCATCAGTAATATCCACCGTTACATACTCCTCCTTAAAAGGTGGTTCGTATTCAAACGATTTCATCTATCTCCGTCAGGTTGGCTTCAGCAGCGGGTCTGCTCGTCCGCTCTTCACGTGTATCACGCCACTACCGAACATGAGCTCCATTTAGTCTTTTCGATCCCCTACCGACTTGAGTTGTATAGACGTTCCCCCGACGGTCAGTAATGACAAACGGCCCTTGCCATCGACTGCCCAGCTTCCGCGACCCCAGTTTACTCCTTCCAGGATTCTGGTGATCCTTCCACTTGACCTTCGTGCTTATGGGGAGTGTTCTTGCCTCTCTACTTGCCGTTTTCTGCCTAGTCCTTTCCTGAACGGTGGTCGAGTTTTCTCGAGCTCTCCTTTCTTCTTGCTCTAGCTCCTCCGGATACAAAGGTGTTGCTGGCCACAATTCAATTTCCTGATCAACCAAAAGGCGCGGATGTTGACCGTATATCAGCATCAACGGAGACTTGCCTGTGGTTGGCTGTGTGGAAGCACGATGAGCTGGCAACACCATTGGAAAGTTCACTTTTCAGTCACCTCCTTTGGCCGCCAGCCACTCCTTGATCGTTCGGTTAATATGTTCGCTCAGGCCATTTGTTTACGGGTGGTATGGTGATGCCTTAGTCTTCTGATGCCCACCTTCTCTAAGCAATTCCCAAACTCTTCGCTCTCAAAACGAGGCCGCTGATCGGTTAGGAGCATTTTTGGCACCCCACGGTTGGGCGTGATATGATGCATTGCAACTCCGCTGATCATCGTCTCCTGTTGATTTGGCACAGCTGCCGCCTCAACCTACCGCGACGGGTGTTCTGTTATTATCACAACATATTGATTCCCGCTTGTTTCACCGGAAAGGGGCCCGTGACGTCAACGAACCATAACTGGCCGATTTATGAGACAGGAATAGGTTCCGTGGGATAGTTTGCTGTCGTGTCCCCCTTCATCAGTTGGCACCGCTTACAAGACACCACATAATCCATCACTTCACTTCTCATCCTCTGCCGAAGTAAGTCGTACGTCTTGGTGCACCCTGTATGTGCCATCTCATGGCATTCGACAATTAGCTTCCATCTCAGGACACGAGGTATCACGGACAGCACAACATCCGAATCAGTGGCGTTCCAGAAAATCATGCCAGCTTCATTCAGCCTCAGCCGATCAAAGTGACTCTGGGACGTTTCTAATTCCTTGTCTCCCTCTCAGCTCTCAATGCTCCTTCCATCCAACAAGGCGGCTGCAACCTTCCGTGACACAGGATCCTGCCGCTGAATTTGCACCAACCTTCCGGAACCTTCCAGTTCGACGACGAGGCCATTGGCCCCAATCACGATAATAAGGGCCTTATGTTCAGCCTCTGGTCTTAACAGATGATTGGGCAAGTAGTTCTCCTTCCCTGGCACATGCTGGATCGTGAAGTGGTACTCGCAACCGGAGTATCCAGCGCACGAGCATCCCGCGAGGATCTCTGGTGGTTCTCTTCCACTCCAGGGATTTGTGATCGGTTTCGATATGAAATCTTTGTCCAGGCAGATATGGTCTCCACTTATCCAGGGCCCAGACGATCGTTAAACGTTCTTCCTCAGTGGTCGAGTACTTGTGTTTAGGACATGACTGGCATATTTGATATCTCCATTCCTCTACTTTAGGACTGCGCTGATACCACGATCACTAGCGTCCGTTGCAATAGTGCACATCTCTCCCACCCTGCGCATTTGAGGGTCTGTTGCTGATCCAACACCCAGGCTCTGACACGCTCAAGAGCCTCATGTGCTTTTTCCGGTCCATTCGAATTTCCGATTCTTCCCGAGCAAGTAGTACAGTGGTGCAGCGGTCGTGTTGAAATCCTTGACAAACCGGCTGTAGTATGCTGCTTGTCCAAGGAACTGCCGCAGAGACCTCTTTGAATGTGTAACAAAACAATCCCTGATCTTTGCCAATTTTTCTTGCAGTGGACTATCCTCCCCTTGACACACTTTATGCCCCAGCAGTGTCACCGAACTCCGAGTGAGCTATGACTTGGCTTCATTCATCCGCAAGCCAGCCTCCCGGATCCGCTTCAATACAGCCTTCAAGTGAACTACGTGCTCTGGTTCCGAATTGCTGTACACAACGATATCGTCTCCGTACACGGCAACATTCTGGAGTCCCTTCGTTAAGCGAAGCAGTAGGCGCCTGAATGTGAATGGTACCCCGGACAAACCAAACGGCTTTCGTCCAAATTGATATTGGGTGTCCCCAGCGGTAAACGCCGTTTTCTCTCGGTCCTTCACCTTGATAGGTAGTTGCCAGTATCCGGAAAGCAAGTCAAACGCAGTGAAATATCGGGAATGCTGGAGGGAATCGAAAATCTCCGCAACCGAAGGCACAGCCACAACCCGGTTCACGGACAGCTCACTCAAGCGCTGGAAATTCACGCAAAGCCTTTATTTTCCGTTCGCCTTCCTTACAAGCACAACTGGGGAGTTGTACACACTATTAGCTTTCCGATTATGCCATTTTTCAACATCTATTATATTTGTTTATGGACCTCCTCCCGTAGATGAGACGGCAGCGAAACAGGGCCGTAAGTTTGAAAGCTTTCTGATGAGAGGGGAATTTCGTGTTCAATCCACGGGCAGAAGCCAAACGGATCCTCATCGCCCGTGAACATTTCACAATATTTCTCGACCACGGACTGTGCTGACGGCACGTTAGAAGACGGAAGCTTTTGGACATGCAGCTCACTCACGGCAGTGTTTGAATAACCTGCAAGCTTGACTACTCCATACCTTGTCACCAGCAGTCGCTACTTTAGTTCAACCACGGAATCTGTGCCTCTGAGAAAATCTGTCCCCAACATTGTCCGCTCTACGTCTGGGCTGATCAGGAACGCGTGCTGCACGGACTTGTCGCCTAGGCGTATCGAGTGCGTTGACAATTCGTCAGTCTCCAGTCGATATCCACCCACAGCTCTCACGGCTAGCGCGCACGGTCTGCATTCAGCTTTGTTCCTTCTCCGCCTCAGCGAAACGCCTGCTCCTGTATCAATCAACTCCCTCTTCTCGTCTATTTTGATAACAGCTTGTATGGAAATAGTGAGCACATCAAATCGTTTGATGGACTCGGCTATACACTGCTTTCCTTCAAGGGTTTAGGTAGGTTAATTTCATATAACAAACTAATTTTTCATATTTCCTTACACCCTACAAACAAACACTAGTTTCCTTATGGCAGTCACCTATAATGCGTTCCAAGAATACGGGCAGATTCTAATTAACAAACTTATTAGGATCTACCAGTCCCTAATTAGGTTTGTGAATACCTGGACGGAGTACACGGTTATACGGAAGTCAGTATATATCTGAATTTCAATAAAGGTCAGGCAAAAAATATGAAGTTCGATTTGTAAAAGAATGCGCAGTAAAAAATATCACCCACACTGGAACATGCTGATAGAATAAACAACAGAACACTGCAGGCCAATTTGGCTTTATTTTATTTATTTATTTATTTATTTAAAAACATTGATTTACAATGAGTTTTTCATGATGGAAGGTTGATGGAAACTAGCCGATAGCGAACGATCAGCTTCACCCACCCTGCTGACTATGGGCTTAACAGGACCCACAAGATTCCCTCAACCTTACGTTCAAATTGGACAAGAAATTTAACGCCACCGACGTTCCGCAATCATTTGCAGATCAATTTGGTGTGAACATGAGACTCAACATAATCCTATCTGAATTCCCTGCTCAGCAAAACGTAGCAGGAGAGCACAGAGCTGATGCAAAGTTGCTGCTGATTTACAATTTGGAATCGCATCGAATATTGCTGACTCGATTAAATTACAGTTTTGTGGAAATACCTTGGTGAAAGATTCGCGCTTTAGATCGCACTACGTCAAATCTGTAGGCTTACATGGGATTGTTCTGCACAGAGTAAACGATCAAGACTGGTATTATTCTGCAAGTCTAACGGAAGAGTCTACAGTGGAGTGCGACGGGTTAATAAGTCATAAACCATGTATCTATCAGGAAGGTCAGATTCCTGAAAGCAACTTCAGAACGCCCGGAACCTACTGCTCCACCAAAAACTCAACTGGAAAGCCGGCAAGCATCCAGGCCAATCAGTCATTCAATCAATTCAGGAAGACCTGATGAGTGTTCTTGCGGCCACAGAAGCACGACCGAATGTGATCAGCGTCCAGACTTTTCACAGAGGCACGATCGATGTTGATGGGTGATCACTAACGCCCATTAGACAGCCTGGATCAATGTCAGAAAGTCCCCTTCAAATAGCGTGGGGCCGTTGTAACTTTCGCACCCTCACTCACTCGCTTGTTCGAAATACAGCTGTTGTGTTCCCTTCTGTGAGTATTCTCTCCGACACTAGGCACTGGAGCGGGTCAGCAGCAGATACCACAGATTGGCGAATCAGCAGATATAACAGTATCAAGTACAGTATCAACTGGAACGTCAGATGAAATCTGTGTTGCACACTAACTGCAGCACACTAACTGGAGCAAAATCAATTCAAGGTCTGACAAACGTTATTTTCAATCGTTCAGGAAGAGGTGAACTCCTCAGTAGTATTGGTTGTGCGCTTACACCTCCCGCCAAACATCATCACATTGTAATTAGTTTTCTTCGGGCCCTTATCGTCTATCGTACGAGGTCTGGCCCTCACCGTGATACATATAAACGTCAATGCACTAATGCTACACCGGCCGTCGCCAGTTGTCTCTAGCCGGGTCGCCTTACTTACCGTATACTGCAGGGTGGGTAATCTGAAACGGGCTACTGCTCAAACCTTCCTCCTTTCTCTTTCACATACGTTCGCTTCATCCGTCCCCAACTTCATTGACGACTCTCATTCTAGATTTATCCATTAAGATTGACAACCTCATTCGCATCACAACGCTGTTGGTGGCAACCCCCACTGGCTAACCATCGCCGACAGCTTCAGGCACCTCGAAACCCCAGCGCCCATTCTTTCTGACTGCATTTATTCTCGCACTTTGAAGCATGCAGAACAGGAGGTTTCTCTTACTTTTACACTGAACCGTCTTGACAGTGATGTGAATAAATTATTTAAGCGCAGCTTTGGAGAAAATTGCCACATCACTCTCCACTCGCCTCCGGCTGCGCAACTCTAGCGATGCAGAGGCTGCTGCGGGCGGGAGGGGAGAGACTGCTGTCACGGGAGGATGTGGAGAGACTGCTGTCATCCCAATTGATCCGGCGGAAGAAGCCTTGCATGAGCGGATACCCGTTGATAGTCGCTTCTACTGGCTTCACCTGGTATAGTACTGGAAGAAGTCTTGGGAAGTTTGTCGCCGTCTGTTTGTCGTTTCCGATTACGACCCATACGACTGTAGCTCTGACACCATTAGAGGTAACAGTTGACGACTGTCGCAGTGAACTAGGAGCTCAGATGTGGGTTTGTTTTCCTTAGACTTAAATGCATATCTGGGTATCCTCAGAGTATCTGAAACTCAATCGGGCGGACGGCATGAACTGGACTCGTTACGGACGGACAATGTCAGCGACCATGTGTTGAGAAAAGGTCGCTTTTATGTAAAACTCACTTCCGAAATGACTGAAGTCGCCCGCGATAAGGTGTTCTCCATCAACGCGCCAGCCACGTACCTACTTGCGAAGTTCGACCACGCGCTCAACTGAAGTCGATTCACTCTTCACTCTCGAGGTTTTTGTAGTGTGCGGGCAAATTGTTTAGCAACTGGAATTGTGATAGATCTTGAATTTAGAGAATTTGTCACAACTGTCTTCAGCACTGTCGTCTGGCTGCTCCATCATTTGGTGTGAATTTGATCTTGGAAGAGGTCGCCACATCTTTGCACAGTGCTGTGAGATTTGCTCGTGGCAGGGTGCTACCAGGACTACTGAGGCATTGCTCGTCTCCTACTGGAATGTTCCCGCCGGTTTTGAAAATGAATCATAGTGACGAGTTATTGATGAAAGTTGAAAGGTAACGTGCGCACCGACCTTGGAGCCTGGTGGACGCAGAAGGCTAAGGACGAAGGGAGGAGTGCCCGAAAAGTAGTTCAGTTGATCCGTACGACGAGTCCATGGAAATCGTATGTGGACGCGACTGTTTCCAGCCACTGGTTTATGCACTTTGAAAAAATTAATCAAGAAGTCACCTGCTGTTAGATTGTACGACTGATGTAGATCCCTGAACGGTGGCGAGCTTGGAAACGCGTACAATCACGGAGGTCAATAGATGCGTGTTATCTCAAGTGCCACCGTGTTGCTGCTCCGAACGAAGACGAAGGGAGGTCTTCAGTCAGCGCTTGTCCTATCTGACCAACTGCTTTTGGAAAGAGAGGACTATCCTAGACAGATATAGAAGATTGGTTATGGTGTACATTTTCAAGAAAGATCCGCGGTAGGTGCGAGAATCAGTTTGATCTAGGTCATAACAAGGATCTTCATGTCACATCTCTATCATTCCCCTATGTTGGACGGCGAAGTATAAAAAAGCAGTCGGCGGATTGCGAACACAATTTCGTCAGCCATGACGCAGAAGTTGGATGAAGGGAATAGGTGTGGAAGTCACCTGGTGAGTCTTTATGTGATCAGCAGAAGAGATGAGGTTATCGACCTTTATTTTGTATAAATTAATGTCGCTTTCGGAATGCTGTCCTCGACTACGTCGCTGCATGGTGTTCAGTCCACGGTAATTCAAATTAAGAAGCATCAAACGAGACATAACATGTTAAATGAAGCGTACAGATGAGTCTCTCGTTGCAAATAACTTGATATGTGGGTATGTGTATCTTGTAAGGGAGGTGTTCTACAGGTCTGTGTAGTGACCAGCGGTTTTTCCAACCTGCTATCAAACATCCCCAATCCGAAATAATAACGCTCGTCATTACGCGTATTGTCAAATGCGTTAACAAATCCGAAAAACGAACTAAATTTGGAGAGGTGGCTTGGAAATCAAATCAAATTGCATACTGTTCCATGGTTCTTAAATCACAGTGGACACACACCGCTAAAAACCATAACAAGATGAAGCCATGAAGTACTTATCGGGTTGATAGGGTCTGAAGAACAACCTATCGTGAAAGCATAATAAACAAGCATTGATATGCTAGCCGCACTCCCGCACGCTCAAATTTTGCTGAGTAGTGCAAAGGTGTGAAGGATTCTACCAGACCGAGTGCACACCTACGTAGCAAGCGGATTTCGACAAAACCCTCATTTGCATAGTAACTGGATTTTCGTGAAAGACTCATCTAAATATTTGATTTGAGATATTATTCAACTGAATGTGGCATGGGCTACCGAAAGTCAAAAAGATCGTTAAATCGCTTGACGTTGGCCGTTGACATACACGCCAAATGTTTCTGGGTCTAGAGATGTTGTCAAATAGTTTGACTATGGTTCATCAAGTGAAGCAGGCTCATTTACACAATCAATAACTTCAGGTAAACTCATAATAACAATCATTCTTAACCTGTTCAGGCCCCTCGTCTCTCTGAAACCACTGCTTTTGCGTCCATCCTACAGATTCCATGACCACCCAAAATCATTCATAAACTTTTGACCTTTGACATATTGGACAAATTTTGCAGAAATTTTACATGTTCCTTTTGACTTATTGTATCACCGAATGTTGTTCATAACTGATTGTTTAAAACAAATTTTGAATTTTACATGTTCCTTTTGACTTATTGTATCACCGAATGTTGTTCATAACTGATTGTTAAACGTACACAGATGAAATTCATTCCAAAGCCCGACAACCAAATCAAAGAGCGAGGGATCGACTAATTTA
>NW_008752002.1:48263-61653 GCF_000715545.1 Opisthorchis viverrini | reverse complement strand
GAGCGTCGTATCGACTAATTTAGTCGAATTTGTGTTCCGGCTACTTTGATCTAGGACCGGTGACTGTCACTTACCCCAGCTTGGTGCGGTAGGGATTTTGTTCAGAGTAGATCAGATCTAATGGCAAAACCACGAAATGTCATCTTTTTAGAAGAAACAGCAACTCTATTGCTGTTTGGATATGACGAGGACCTTGGTAAGGAAATAAGTATATATATATATATATCGGTGTGGGTGGTGACGGCGCAAGGTGTGAATAACCAATTGCTGTTTTTTTGACGGTTTAAAGATTTAAAAACAAAGCAGCATTTTGATGACAATCAAACAGCCGAGAGTCTGAACTTATCAAAGAAGCCGTTTCTACGAGAACTCGCGGAGTATCGAAGAATACTGGGATACCCTTGTAAAACAACTGCAAATGAAGCGGTTACCTTGTGAACTACTCGCACCATTCCAGCAGCTGAACGAGCAAATCAGTTTGAACGCTCCTAGTTGGAGGTCACCGTTGTTCTCAATTTGTTCCTACCTTCAACCAAATGTAACCGTTTGTGGATGAGACGCCAGAACTCTCTCAGCTATGTTGTACCCCGTGAAACACAACCGTTTACTCGCCGAAAATATTTGTGGATTGGCCAGTCTCATTCTTCTCGGATGGGAGGTTGATTAAAAAAGAATATTCTTCATATACCCTTACGTAGCAGTGGAGGGTTTTTCGGGTGATCGTGCTTTCGTGGGGTCGGTGGGTTATCTGTATAATTTATTAAAAGAATCTATGCTGTACAGTGAGCGCGAAAATTCATAGTCAGCTGCTTTTTGGGATTCAACTAGTTGTCTCTAATTCTATCACGAATTGTTTCCCAGAATGCATCATTCATCCGGTGCTCCAAAATTTTCCATGTTTCTTCCGTTCTCAGGCGTTTATTTCCGTTCAGTTTCAAGGTACATCGACATGCTTTTGTAAACGTTTCTACGGAAAATGTCCTACTGAATTTGCTTAAATAGCAGAATGGAACTGGAGATGGTGAAGCCAACATTTGTGTTGTTACTCTTCTGTGTGCAATTGCTCCGTATACGTCTGAGCACACACTACGTGCCACACAACTCAGGTGCCACAATGTGCATTCATTCTGCCCTCTGCTCTGCATATATCTCCAAAATTCTGATCATTCCACACAAATATATTAACTACTGGATGAATGTACTTATATGCACCTAGGTTACAAGTGGCTGAAATAGTAGCCCGATCACCTACTTGATAGGAAATTTAAAAATATCATCACCAGTTATTGTTTAGACGAATTCGTAAGTCAGGTGTTTCTTCTAAAGTTCGTCGTGACGAATCAGTTTTTGTTGAAAGTCCACTTTTTAAAAAAAACTAATGAGCAAAATGTTTTCTTTGAGTAGTACTCGTTTATTCGAAGCCGAACATTTGGTTCATGGAAGGCCGGAAATCTAGTATGAACGAACTAGTGAGTGGTGATGCAAGATGCAAGCAATGGAGTAATGTGAGCGGAACGTCAACACCTTCACAGCGAAATTAGGGTCAAATGTAGAGAGAATCGGAGGGCACTTTGAATATGTCTTTCTGGAACTGGCGACTTCAGTGTGGAAGCTAGGGCGTCGAATACTAGTGATAGAAAAAGTGCCTGAAGCTGCCAGTGCCGCTTGATGCGCAGAGTTTGCCACCGGGAGTGTTGGAAGACCAACAAATTTGTTGGGCCTAAAGGATGGGCCTGAAAGGAGATTCGGTAACGAGGTTGGGGAGAGGGAATTAAACGTACCTGAAAGAGAATGGAGGAAGGCGTTAAGAGTAGCCTGCCTCTGATTACCCGCCATGCTGTATGCGGCAAGCAAGCCGACCCAGCCAATGACTAAAGGCGACGGCCCGTCTAGCATCAGTGTATTGACGTTTGTATGTATTATGGCCGTGCGTGAGCAGAAACACCGTCACAGGGCCGGATCTCGTGTAGAAAACAATAAGGGTCCTCCACGAAACCCCTAGCTCGAAAGTCTGACCGCGAGGCGTTGGTACTTGGCAGAAGCTTAAGTGCATACCTATTTGTGTCGAAGAGGTTACCAAGCCCATTCAAACATCCAACAGGAAGAATCTAAACATTGTGTTGGTTAGATCACAAAATGACTTCACTCCATGGTGTTTCTCAACTGAGTATAAAGCACCAATACTACTTCTTGTTTCAATTGATTCTTTACTCCGCACATGAAAGTATAATTTCTTGTCACATCGCACTCCTACCAGGTTCACTAGAAAGCCCTCTGTTCAGCTTTCAAAATACAAACCATTTCGATAATGCAATCGGTGTGGTGGGATCCCACGTAGGCTTAGCGGTTTGACTTCGCGATATCTTAGATGCATATAACCCTTCAGGGTACTTCCAAGCAACAACAATCGAGGCAGTAATATCCGACGAAACCGTGGTGCGAAATTCTCAATTAGTAACAGCGCGCTTCATTAGCTCAGCGGCGACTCGTCCCGTTTTTCTGGTTGGACCGAAAATCATTGGATGGGGGGTCAAGATGTGATTCAGTTGAGTTTCGTGTTCACAAAAAATTATTCTGAAAACGAGGGAAGTTCATCAGCGGCGTAAAATTTGTGGTTCAAGCAGAACATACAGTCGAGGGAATATTGGGACACGTGTTTACTCCATGGTTACCAAGGAGGCTGAAGCTTGCTGCGGGCCACCAGATCGTTTGCAGCAATCTCTTGAGTTGCACTCTCAGAAAAGACCAATTACTAGATAATTTTTCACAGGAAAAATACTCGAGTTATTTGGCTGATTTCTGTGCGGTTTTCATTCTGTCATCTTGTGATGATATGGGTCTCAATTCATTCCGTATTCGCCAAAATATCGACCAACTTTTCATGACATTTTTGTGTAGGTATATACCGACTTGTGTATAATCACGTACTCCACTGAGTTACCCATAAAACTAATTAGTGATTGGTAGGCCCTAATAGGTTTTGCTAATTAGAATCTGCATTACAGGTGACTACCATGAGGCACTGGTGCATGTTTGTGAGATGCGGGTAACTACGGAAAATTAGTTTAGTCTAGTTCAGTTTATATGAAAGTCACTCACCTAAACCCTTGAAGAAAAGCAGTGTGTAGCTGAGACTATCACACGATTCGCTTTGCTCACAATTTTCACCCTAAATGCGATGAAATCAGAAGACATATTGGGTATTTTATTCGGTAGACTTGTTTACAAGGAAGCTTCTCTGGGCTCCAAAAATATGTGTCGACGGATTGGCGATCCAGATAACCCCGAATCTGTTCTGCTTTCTGAAACACACTTTCTAAACTTGACAGAATGCTTTAACCAGAAGCAGCTTACACAAAATATAGTGTGATCCACACAAAGAACTCCACTGTATCAGCACGATGCCTGTACCGTAGGTGGCGGGTGTGAATCAGGCAATACTTCAGGAAGGACTGATTCGAAAATGATACTATGTCTGGAAGGCTGTGGCATCAATATCTTGGAAGAAAAACCCGCACAAGTAGATTTGCAGTTGCCATATTTGACAAGGTTGAGAGCGGATGTCATGGAGGTCACACCCGAGCGATGAAGACGTGGTAAATATACTGAGAACGTGCTTAACTTCATCGTTAGCATCACATGATCGCTCATTACACCTCGACTATAAAGTTGAAAACTCCCAACAAAGATCGCTTTTTGAGCTTCAATATGATTATGCTTGTATAGATATGGAATTATTAAATCCTAATATGCTACTGTGCATTGTGTTGCAGTACTAGAGACAAAAGTGTATCGCACCACTACTTGAGGTTTGAAACAACGTGCACCAACGAACCAACGCGCACTTGGCTGACAAACACGGTTTTCGCATCTTGTCAGTCCGGGTTAACTAAATATGTAGCCGACGCATAGAACCGCAAAATAATATCGGGTGCTGGAACGGAGTATACTTTCCGCAAGATAAAGAATATGGCTCGGTTCCAAGGTTAGCGCAGTCTGATCCCTGGGATCGATAGTATCTTCTGCTCGTATTAAACTCAATTCTGAGGCTTGAAGCTTTTGCTTCTGAGCCGTAGCGGTAGAAACGAAATCTTCCTAAAACTAACGAGTTGGAGAGAAATAATGCCATCATTGTCACGGCATCAATAACGCAGATTACGCAATCCATATACAGCATGCCGGATTCAGTAATCATGCAGCGTACGAAGGCTTCTAGCGCACAAAACTGCAGCGTTGCGATTATTTTCAACGGTTGATAACCTAAGCGAAAGCGTGTTGGACCGAGCCTTTTGCTTCGGCAGTCTTCGCATACCCTACAAGCTGGGTTTTTTTTTACAAAACTGGACCGAAAATGGTACCATTTTCGGGCCTTGCTGCCTTGCCAATATAACCGTACCGGAGGAGGCCGATCATAAATTGTGTCGTGCGCTAAGAATACAGACATTTGATTACAAGTCGGTTCCGCTGCGTTTCAAAACTTCCTCTGATTGGCCCATGTGACCAGCCTCGATGTAAGCTGCTTATAAATCAAAGTGTTTTCTAAGGCAGTTTTTGAACCGGACAAACAAAATTCCATGAGGAAATTTTCGTTTTTATTTGTTTACTTATCGGAGTTTCCGGATCGAATTTCCTTACATTCATTAGCATGGGCCAAATGCGATCTTCTTGAAATTTATTTTTCAGCTTGATTACTTATAGTACGCCAGATATTTATTCAACCCTTTCTTGCAAGCAAGGACAATACTCGGTTGAATGTTACTAAACCGCTATAACGTCTACTCAGAGGTTTTTTCTCCAGGTTCTTTGGCACCTGTTCTGTAGATACGTAGTGACATCACAGAATTGCATCTCAAAGCTTATGCACCCAAAAACGAATGTGAGGGACAGCTAGGTTTCGGCCGAGCTCACTTTTACAGTGTCATCGAGAGAAAACGAGCTCAAACTTTCTCAGTCACTTGACCATATAAAGTTCACTCTGGTCAGCGTTGTATGGTACGAACAGTGTTCACCTTCGACTTGGCATCTGTGTGTCAATGTGCTCTTGTCGTTGTCTCTGCCCACATACGACTTCTCTGAAAGCTTGTTTAAGCTGAAGCAATTTCGACATATTCAGTTGGTTTGGTAGATCGGCTTCACCATGTTTTATTGCTGGTAACGTGATTTGTACCGCTCGCTGTGGCTGAAACGCTGATGCATTACGAATTTTTTGCTCTGGCCAGAGAGACAAGGACAGCTGCGTCAGTATCGATTCAGTGAACATTCAACATCTGAGTGAGGTGGCCACGATTCATCGTTTGTGCAGTGGCAAGGTCACATTGCGACGGATGAGTCTAGTAGATTTTCAGAGAGGGATAGAAACAGTTCGAATGTGTTTACCTGAGATCTGTGGATGGGATCGAATCAGTCATTTAAAAGTATCACCACATAAAACCGATTTTAGTTTACGTTGTGTCGTCGGCAACTGAATTCTACAAGATTATTCCCACAGAACTAACAAGGACACATATTTAACCCTTAGAAATGCGCTGAGTTTACGATGAGATCCCAGGATTATTATTTTTCGTGACTGTGCTCTTGTTAAAAGTGAGCCTTAGTCACCACGACTACTTCCAGCGACATGACTTCAGGGAAAAAAGAGTGGTTTTCCATATCCTCCCTTTAAGAAATTTGTGCTTCAACTATTGCTTGTGTTTACTGTAATTTGTGCATGTTTAGATATCTACTTACCTAAGGGATTAGCTCCTAGGACAAGGAACCTCTGTTATGATATTTCGGTTGTGAGTGTAACCACAGCGTCTTCCAATAACGATGACGGTTTGACGAGAACATTTAAATGCACGTATTCACATTTGAAGGTAGTGGCTGCTGACCATCTTGGATGTGTCATCGTCTGGCTTGAAGCATTTATTTGTCTCGATGTTCTGACAGTTCGCATCACTGGACTGGATTTTATGATGCTTCGTATATTTTGCATGATTAGGGAATTTCGCTTTAGGTTGGTGGGACTTACATCTGGCGTATCTAGAGTTAGCAAAAGGGGATCAAGTTTTGCCGACGGACCTATGATCACTTTCCTGAAAGACTAAAACTTCTTAATTTACAACACATTGCACCTACGATTCGCTCGGCAGACGATCTTTCCTTCAGTGAAGGTCGAGTGACTGAGCCCTCTGGCCTGTCGACTTTTGAAACTTTGTATTTACCTCCCTTCTATAACTGTGAACCTACGTTTCTGGGGCTTAGGCATCCGTGCTTCGCATTTGGTAAGCTGCATTGATAACTCCGTCACCTCAGTACCTGAGAGATGGCCTGTGTATGGCCTCAATGCTTTAGATATTGCGAAAAATAAGATGCGCATCTTAAGGGGTTTCCTGGAAACGAAATTTAGAGTGAGTAGTGTTTTCCTTGTCGTTACGTTTGTGCAGTGAAAACGTACAACAACCCAGGTAGTTGGAACCGCAACATCTATTGTAATTCGTTCCCCAGTTGGTTGTGATTAAATCATATTTACTCCAGCATGCTTCAACGCAGTGGCAAATAATATTTTTGCATTATTTTGCTTGGGTTGGCGAACAACGGTGGATTATCCCAGATTCAAGCCAACTCTGGAGGTTCAAGTGTTTATAGACATCAGTGAAATTTTTAAATACTAATCTCGCCGTTCTGGACGAACAGATATTTCACACGTGAAGATATCCGACTTAAAACATATTAAACACATAAATAGCCTTTTATGTCCCACCCCTTACTATATTGTCCCCAACTTTAAGCCTCCTCAGTTCAAAATCTTTTACGGTTCCATCATCTGAATTACCCTAAACCGTAAAATTAGTGTATCAAAACGGACAAAATTGATTTTTAATTTGTAGTCAAAATTTCGTCCAGTACGTCAGGCCAATCTATGCTTTTCCTCCTTACTGAGAATCATCGTCGAAGAGCTTCAAACCTGCGATCTTTCGGCCAGTGGTTGAACACTTAACCATCTAGCCTGGATAAGCTGAGCAGAAGGGCGATCAGCCCTAAATTTAGATAGGGCGTTGTCAATCCTCTATTCACTAAAACCACATCACTTAATCACTTTTGGCTGGCTCCTCGAGATATTACACAGACGGAGGTTTCGCTCATTTTGTGAAATCCCTCTTTCTTCAAGCCAACAGATGATGTTAGAAACTGGACAAATGTCAACTTTAAATAACAAGATCTCAATCTAGAATCGATTTCCAATTTTACCAACTGCTACTTGTAACACTCAGATACTGGCGCTAACCGAGATATTTTAGTTGAACAGGCCCCAGTATTCAAATTTGGTATCAATAACTATCTTGGAGGATGATGATAGCACATTGCGGCGCACCCCCCGATCTAGGCTGGTAAAATCTAGGAAGTTATCCACTCAAACCCTGCGCTTCATGACACTGTACCTTACCAAAGTATGTGTTTCTTAAAGGGAACTCGCTGGATGACTGGTTATCAGCCTAAATCCTCGAAGGTTGAATGTGACTATCTGCCGTTACAACGACACGTGATATTTTACTAGTATAAAAGACTAGAAGATGTCGTCTCTCAATGTATTGCCTGACCCCATTTATGAATGTTGGAGATAAATGTCACTCCGTAAAACTTCCACCGAACGATCTGGATACAACTTAACGACATTGTACAGACACTAACATGTTTGATGAAATTGTCACAGATGATGAAACAGACCAAACTTTAAGGTTATTGAAAGATACCCTCACTAAAGACAGGAATACTACGTAGTTCATCGGTGACCGTGGGAACAACAAAGATCCAGGTCATATTGCCTTAACTACGTACCAAGTGTCACTCTATCTGTCAGTCCCGCCACATGGTGATGGCCTGTCCTGCTCCATCTGAATTCACCGCCAAAGCACAACACTTTTTATTATAGACAGATGGGAGATAACACTTGTGCTGATAGCTCACTGCGGGACCCAACCGCACGCCATATGAAACTCGATAGTCTGTATGCTTATTTCTACGGAGCCAGGTACACATGACGCACGGCGATATACCTTAGAGCAGGGACCTTTCAGCACACCAAAATCGGCCTCCGATATTTGATCCTGACTGCCCAAGAACCATACCAACTAAACACATCCTATGAAATAGCCACGTTCTTTACCTGCTCGTATTTTTTAATATTACGTTTGTTGTCAGGCATAAGCACATTCTTCAGGGATCTGAGACTGCCGTTTTATGTAGACAGAAGCATTTAATGTCTTTTGCTATGCAAATCTTACAGCACTTATGTCTGGTTCACCGTTAATTTATGCCGGGATTTAGTAGACGAACGCTCTGAACTCAAAATTGTTCTTTGCTACTGTGTCCCATATGTATGTTACACTCCCTCTGGCATACGCTCCACGAGCACATCAGTTTGATTTTGATGTAAGTTGGCAAAAACCGATCACGGATCAATTTAACCAGCTCACCATTTTCCCCTTACATGAGCTTCACTTACTAACTCAATGACCTGGCTCCGTGTGAAACGAACTACTGAGCCTTTTTCATCGGGAATTTCCTTCCCAATAATTATATCTGGCAAAATTAGCGTAACCGCCGAACTATAATAAAAAAAAGTCAAAAGCAGGACACCTATAACAAATTCAGCTGTTTTCAAACTATATAATATGTAGAAAGCCGCAGTGGTAACTTGAGTACTATGGTTTGTAAAGTGCGCTTTGTGTCATATTCCACAGAATTTATACCACCCCTTGATCATTACGTTCCCACTAGTCAAACGTGACGGCACTGGGAAGTTTGAATTGATCTTCAATTTGCCTGGCGGTTTGAAGTGATCAGGCAGACCAACCTATGTGTTCCAACTGCCGAAACAAACCACTGGGAAGTTGATGTGATCTTCAATTTGCCTGGCGGTTTGAAGTGATCAGGCAGACCAACCTATGTGTTCCAACTGCCGAAACAAACGGAACTCTTATCGGTTAGGCGCTGTCATTTCCAAACTCAGAAAGATACCCAATTGCCGAGGTTTCTCAGCTTACAGTTGTTTGGGTTCGGGTGCAATGATTCGCCAGCTATGAACAGTGCTGTGATTGGACAGAAAAACAATATGTATTACCACCGCATCCACTGGATTACTTCCTTAGTGGACGCTGCATGATGGTGGTCAGAGCCTGCCTGGTTATCGTGACGCTTTCCTTATCTACGTCCAGTATTCAAGGACACTACAAATGTGAGTGTATGGAATTAAACGTTTCACTGTTATGTCTTTTGTGCGACCAGTTACAATAAGGCGATGTTGAAGTTATGCAGAATTGGTCGCAACCAGGTGAAGTGTATAAACGCTATTACGTAGGGCACATATCAAAGCAGACTCTATACCATTTCAACGATGCATGCAAGGCATTGGAGGCCTGTCGATGAGCGCACACAGAAGCTTCTTCAGGTTGGCCGGTTATTTGTGCAGACAGAAAACAGATCAAGGAAGTCCCTTACGTCTATCCAACATACTCAGTGCTGAATTTTAGTGAGATTTTCTTGTTTGTCGATAAATGTGGGTGAGTAGTACTGACGATTAACTGGGAAATCGTTATCAATTTCAATGAGGCTTAATTGTCATGATCTTAAGGTTTTAGTTACTTTGGTGGAATACTCCCCTTGCGAGCTGTCCATAAGTTTTTGTTTGTGTTTTAGGAAGTCCCAAGACAGTTGGGTGTGGGCTAGATTTTCTGTAAAAATTTTGTTCTCCTCGAGTTTTTTACATTTCACCCGCATTATCTCATGGTATCTACACGCTGCCACGTGTCAACTCTGCTGGTCCACATCCGCTCTCCACGCGCCTTATGGTTCTAAGCCACCGATCATATTCTCACTGGGATGTCTGGCAAATTCAGAAGCGTCAACCACCAGGGCTATTGTGTGGATCCTAATGCTGGTTCCGAAGCTTCTACGTTTTACAAATCTTCCCGTTCATTGACGAATCTTTGTTGCCTTATATGCATCTGTGATTCTTGGTGACGTGTTTGTGCAACGCTTGTGCTCACTAATTCTGCTGTGCCGCTCCATGGCTGTTTATCCCACTTGAGCATTTGTGCCATTCAGTCGGAAGGCGACCATTCTGTTGTACCAATACTAAATGTGATGCTTCGTCAACTTGTAATGCTATTATAAGGTTAACCAGTGTCAACAACCTTCTAATTACTTTCGGATTTCTGTTTTGTGAGGGATGGCTGCATTTCTGGCACACATCCCCCGGGTCTTGAAGTTTGGACCATCCATCTTCTTAGTTAGAGCTTCACTGAGGTCTTATTACCTAATTTTGCACTACCATCCGATGCATGGCGCTCTTTCTTGAGTAGACAGTAACAGCCGACTTTCTACCGCCAAATGGTCTGTCCTAGAAAGATTCCTTTGCGTCAGACTGATATAAATTTGGCAAAACAACACAAATTTTTAATGTGTTTGGATGAACTACGATAAGTATTTTAGAGACTGTTCGACATATATATCTGTATACCCGATGCCTATTAGAAATCCATAAATTCTCAGCCACAGCATTTTTTTTTATTATTTCAGTGGGGCATTTGAACAGACTGCTACAGTACTACGCCGCACCTGGTAAGTCGCTACGTGCACTGTGTTTTACCATGTGAAAAGCTGAGGGCTTATACAGCAGCATCGGTGGCCGAACGCCCAGCTGATTCATTTCTTATCCTTTGGCACGCAAAACATTCCAGTTATGAATACGATTGAAAACGGAGGAAGCTGTGTCGAACAACTCACTGGAAGCTGCACTTGATGCGCCGCACTGAATTACCTGAGATGATGGTCCAAATTTGTTACTAATCAACTGCTTTTGCGCTCCGCAGACGTACCAGTTAACAATGATAGCAATAATGGACGCATTCAGAATCGCCCAGTCCATTTGTACTTTGTCAGGTGATGAAAATATCACATAAAATCATAAAGCGACTCAGTGTTCGCGTTCTCATGAAATCACGTCAGACTTTCACTTTGAAAAATCTTTCGACGTCAGCTTGTCCTAGGTGAACTGTCATTGTTATCGCCTAACTTCATTGCAGCAAGAAGAATATTGCTCTAATGTTGTTCTGGGAAAAGTTTGTGCTGCGGTACATGAATAAATGCGTTTGGTATATCAGTACGAGAGTCCTCTGTTGAATCGCACGTCCGAATAAGTAAGACTTGTTACTTCACGCTTGTTACGTCACGCTGACCTACATGACAGTAGATGAAAAAGTTTCTGTCCAACAATTTGATACGAATAATTTGAAAGTTGGGGGTTGTGTTCAGTTCAAATGAATGATGTTTTGCCGCTAAGTTATTTCCTAAGTTTTGCCACACAATCAAAGGGTGGTTTGCACGAAATGTCGGTCACAAGTGGATCAAGTCCGATACAAATTAATGATATGGGCTTCATAGAACAGCCGCGGTTTCAGACACAAACGGAAGTGCGGATGTCTCGTCTGTAGTCGGTCCACACAGACTGTCACGAAACCACTTTTGTGATAAAGCTAGCTGACTTGATTTGTCTAATCACGCGACTGTTATTCACAGTGGGTGATGTTCCAAGTATTCTTCGGAGCCTGGTACTAGTCTGCCCAAAAGGAGGCCCACTTAGACCGTTCACACGTTGATGTGTTTCTGCCAAAATATTTGCTGAAAAAAGAGAAACAGTTAATCGCACACAGTGATCTATAATGGTTTGTTTGATTGTAACGACGAAACCCATTATGCCGGAGTAACAACAAAATACAGGGTGTCTCATAATAGACGCAAAAAACAATACTCACGTTAAAACTTTAATACTAATTTAAACATTTATTATTTTTTATATGGACATATGTGCATTATGAAATTCATTGTAAACAAACTGGCATTATAAAAAATGTTGAAAGAAACTGCCCCTTTCTTCTATAACAATTTGGAGGCGGTATGAGTTGTGAGACACAGTATGTTTAACTTCTTCATGCGTCACGCGTGCGCACTCCTCTTCAGTTCTTGCACCACCACCAAATTCTTCGGTTTATTTTCATGATATACGCAAGCCTTGATCATTCCCCAAAACTAATAATCCAGAGGTGTGAGATCGGGTACCGTTGAGGACCAAAAGTTTGGAAATCCACGAGCAATGACTCTCATCAGAAAATTGCTCTCGGAGGTAAGTTCGAGTTGTAGGGTGGAGCGCCATCTTGTTGAAAGACGGTCGATGACTTCTTGTGCTGCTTGAGTTGCGGGATAACATGCGTCTGCAGCATATGGAGGTAACTGTCGCCAGAAACCGTAGCATCAATATAAAGGGACACAGGAGACACTGAAGAGCATCACATCCCCACACAAAGTTGAGGAGAGTGGAGATTATGGGTGAGGTACTCGTGTGAAGCTTTACGGGACCATATCACGGAATTGTGCTTGTTGATTATGCCATCCACAGAAAAATAGGCTTCACTGCTCCATAAAATGTTGGGAACGATTTTTTCATTGTCCAGCAGCCGGTTAGCGAACGTGACACGTTGCTCCTTGTCTTCTTCCGTGATGTTTTGTAATGAAGTGAGATGACGGGTAGAGATGAAGGTGGCACTTCATAATACGATGCACGCTGGCGCAGGGAATGCCGGCCAACTGAGACACCCGAGTTATTGACGAAGATGCCATAGTGCTCTGGGACTGAAGTTGCTCGACGGCATTCTGTATAATAGGGGCTATTTCATCACTCAGAGACTTTCTCTTTTTGCCAGGGAAATCCAATACAGATCCGGCGGACTCAAATTTCGCAATCAAGCGTGTAATGGTCGACACGGTGAAAGGATCTTTGATGAGACCATGTTTGGTTTTGTAACCACGAAGTGCAGCTGGGGGCGCTTTCACCAAGGGAATAATAGTTTCACAATTTCAATGCGCGTACCGACATCCATTGAAGACAAAAAAATGCCAACACTTGCACACAAGGCCTCCTTTATGTGGCTAATAATAAAAAAATTTTTGTTATCCTTCCTCTAACTGACTACGTTTACTTACCCAAGCAAATTTCGCGTCTATTATGAGACACCATGTACTACTGCCATCTCTCAATCAGCAGGTAATGTCTCAAGTAGTCCGACAAAAGCGCACATTTGTTACCTGCAGGTTTGAGGACGAACTGTATCGTAGGATAGTACTAGTGAACGTCTGTCTCTTACTTCAAGCACGTTTCATTTACTTCCATCCACTAAAAAGTCACACCATCAAAGTCAGAACATTCGACAACTAATGCTTCTCACTGGTAAAATAAACAAGTGAATTTAAACTTTTTACTGTTACTTCCCGCAAATAAAAGCCAGGGATACGATGTAGCGGAATCAGTGGAATCATCATCATCATCATCATCATCATCATCATCATCATCATC
>NW_008752002.1:47426-48236 GCF_000715545.1 Opisthorchis viverrini | reverse complement strand
CCATGACTTATTTGAAAGCCTTATTGTAAAGAAAAGAGTAAAAGTCGACAGGGAAGGGACTTAATGCTAGCTTAACACAATCATTCCGAGGTGCCTACACCTCCAGACATTCACTCCGGCAATCTGGATAGAAACTGAAAACAAGAATGCCACTGACATCGGTTGGCAGCCATATCTTGTAGTGTCTCCAACCAGGCACAGTGGGGATCACGCGGTCCCCATCCTGGAAGGCGAGTAGCACAGACAACACCCAAGTGTTTCGTGGTCTCCTTCATACTCCTCTGCCAGACCAAGGGTTGGCCACCTCTCTGTTTACGCCACTCTGAATAAGGGCATGGGAAACAGCACTATCTTCGGCTAACGATGGTTGGGCCTACGCAACACATGTCTCAACCAACGCAGCTTCTGGTGCTGAACATATTCTTCAATGGAAGTACCCATTACCACAACCGAAACACGCTTTCTAACTGCCTGGTTACGGATTCGCTGACACCAACCCACGCGAGCTATGATTCTGAGACAACGATTGTCGAAACCCTGAAGACGTCTCAGTTACACTGCTCGAACAGGCCAAGTCTCCCAGCCACACAACAAAACAGCCCGCACTGTAGCTTCATACACATGTCCCAGGAGATTCAAGGATACACCACTCTGACACCACAGATGTCTCAAATTAGCAAACACGACCCGGGTCTTGCAGATTCGTGCATTGACCTCATTCGTCACACTACAATCAGAACCAATACAACTTCCAGGATATGTAGACGCTCCACAACATCCAGCATCTCTCCGTGGAATGTAAGTGGCATG
>NW_008752002.1:15027-44954 GCF_000715545.1 Opisthorchis viverrini | reverse complement strand
GACGATTAGGGTCTTCAACCAAAGCCTTTGGCTCAAAAGCCTAACCGCAAGGCAGCGGTGTTTGGTGGGAAATGCAAATGCATTACCATTTCTACGGAACAAGTCGCCACATGTTTCAACCCCCAACCTGGAGGGCCAGGAGACTGTGTTCGTCAGACCTCTAACCATTGACCAACCTGGTATGAGAGACTCTGTGAGTGTCGCGGGACACTCTCCAGTATAGCTCAATGGATCGCTGAGGTGCGCAAACCGTCACACCACGGTAAGGTCCAGTCTCTTCGTGAAAAAATTATCCCTCACGCTCAATGCCTCAGTAAACGATGGAAATTCAGAAAGGAAAGCACATTTGCATCTAATGTCACCACAAACAATCGGCCCAACACTCGTCTATCAGGAAAACAATTTAGCAAGTCAAAATAGAGGCAAACAATGTGGTAAACAAATAAGGTGAGGAACGCGGATATACGGACCAGTGGTAGGCAGCGCAACACAGCTCGCTTCTGATTGGATGCTGCGATTGTGTGACGATTGTGTGTGAGGCGAACGGGCATTTCGCTGAACTGTTCAGTCTAGTGATAGTCTGAAAGAGAAAACAATTAAGAGCACC
The DNA here is from genome assembly GCF_000715545.1 of Opisthorchis viverrini. Lineage (NCBI taxonomy): Eukaryota > Metazoa > Platyhelminthes > Trematoda > Opisthorchiida > Opisthorchiidae > Opisthorchis > Opisthorchis viverrini. The sequence goes on along the minus strand of NW_008752002.1, from coordinate 44,347 downwards.
ATGAAGGAGATATTCAGCTGGGTTCCAGGTGAGTCTCCCGTCGAAACAAATTGGAATGCAGATGAGTGTATACTACTAAGAAAGCAAGGAATTTCGGTCTAACTGATCGCGAGCAATCTTGTCCGATTCTGCGACGAGAAACTGCACTTTTAGAGAATCAGAATTTCCGCATTTTGTCTCGTATGACAAAAAAGCTTCGGAATAAATAATTTGTGGCACAACGTGCCGGAATATATTTTGCGGCAATTCGACCTGCTTTTAGATGATGGGAAGAAACTGCGATTGGTCTTTAAAACTTTTGTGATTATCAACCCACATACGAACACGAAACCTTCCCGTGTGTTTGTCTTGAAAATTCAAACTAACCTCACGGTATAGGACTGATCAATGCTTGAAAGTAGGCCAAGCTATGATAAACGACCTAAATTCATTTCTTCTCAACTGGTCACTCAAAACATTGGGATAGTTCGGCAGTTAGATCAGGTCTGATCTTTCATCCACTCGCAGAGCAGGGCACAGACAGAGTAGCAAACGATTTTCCGCACTTTGCGTCGTCTTGTTAATTTTACTACAAAGTTCCTCACACTACTCATTGAAAGGAAGCAACGTGTTGCTGAATTTCGGTCGAAATGACTTTTCCTCTCGACTCATTTTAACGGTGATTAACGGTTGTTTTCCGAAGTTGGCGGTCCGCATGCCAGTTATTCCGAAGTAGCCAAAAATATTCTACCGGAATAAAGTTTTTTTTCTCACGAGACGTCCAAATTTATTGATAAATATTTCGCAGTTCAAATGAAGGTCAGCTCTAGAAATGCAATAGACAGAAGTTTTTGATTCCGTGTTGGAAGAGTTTGCTCTTCGAATAGGAAGCATTCTTTCTGCCGTGTAGTGGATATGGCAAGCTTTCAGTCGGTGCGCTCCAACTGCGCGTGTAGACCAACGGAAACAAAACCGGGCTTTGTTTGGTCAGACCTGTCTGTCATCTACCCGCACTCGAAGCTCAGTCTGTCTTCTTGCTGATCGAGCCAAGCTGATCACCTGTAACATCCCTAAGACAAACCTACATGAGGTGCATTTTGGCTCGTCTGCAACTTCTGCAGCGTCGCACGCAAGCGATAGGAGGACTGAATTTCCTGTCTGTCACTCATCCACCAGAGTGAGTAGAGGACAGTCTCGTCATCTCTTCGTGCAATAATTTATCCGCAGTAGGCGCATGTTTGTGTGTACGCAGCGGTAATGCATGGGAATGCAATGCACGGATCGGGTGCTGGCAAGAGTGCACGAACGCCACAGATTTTGAGGGTGGTGCGCAAATTGCGGTGTTCGTAGTGGGAGCTTTCGCCGGCATGCCGGCATGCAGACGGCCATGTTCACTAAATCACATTTGCGACGCACTAGCCGAATTCGTGCCCGTCTCTCAGTTCTCATTCTACGCCTATTTTCACAAGAAACCTTACCTGTGTCAGAAGAGCAGACGCTCATGACCAAGGGTTGAACTTGTTCAGCGTGCTGTTTGTTGTCGTTTTGTGAGGCTATCATTCCCGTCGTGAAAAGCAAGCTGATTGAATCACTTAACTCGTTCATTCGGAAGTCTATACGTTTGCAAGTATCCAGAAATATGGCTTATGATTAGCAATCCCTTTTCATGTTTCTGTATGAATTTATCCACCGTCCAAATCAAACGCCTCAGTAGAAACTATCATAAATTCGAATCACTGAGGTTCATTTGTGAACTCTGTGACATGTCGTGTTGCATATCATATTTAGTATACTTCATCTACCTGCGTTGGTTGTAGTCAAATCTTCTTCCACTTTTTAGATAACATGTGATTAAAGTACGCATTTATCGACAGCCACTTGACAGGTAATGACGTACATGCCAGGAACATTTCTCGGACGGTAGCTCATTCACTTAAGGTTGTGCGCCAAGTAAACGAGCGTTCTGCGTAGCAGACTGGACTGTTGTGGTTCTCACGGGTTTAAATAGCCGCAAAGTTTTGGTTCAGTGATGCAGCCTAATAGGAATTCTTTTATGTGGGCTTTGGGTTGGTCCTGCGGTCAACACTTTGTTCTAAATAGATCTGAATAGATTCACTGCATTGTGGTCAAAGAGCATAAAAATATCACCTACGTACATTCAGATAAAAACCCGTACACTCGAAACACTAATTCGGTCGATCGATTGCGAGGTTGTCCATGAGAATATCAGAAAACTGGTGACCGACTTTAGAGTGTTTGATGAGACGGTTAGTATGTCATTACAATCAGAAAAGCAAATCACATTTACTTGGTAACCCAATCAAAGGACACGGATGGTGGGACAGGGCTTCTAGAGGCAGGTATTATCCACCAAAAATGCACCCTAAACATTCAACTGTTTAATAAATGTGGAACTGAAGTCACTCCCATTCAATAAAGTTTCAAGATAAAGCCCTTCGTGGGAACTGTGGAGGCAAAATACTAACCTAGGGTATTTAAAATCGCGAACGAACATGAATCACGGAACAAAGGATTCGAGATCTGACAGGTATTTTAATCATAGCGGGACTTACCTGGCTGTCTTGGTATCTCAAAAGCCACAACTTTCAAATCAGTGCTGCCAATTTTTACTCTTAGGGAGACCCTAATTTTATCCACAAATGCGACGCATTCCTTCATTGCCTGGTCTGGCCATTTAAGCCAAGCAAGAACGCGACTAATGGATGGCAACCGTCTATATCCTGGAGCTTACAGACCTAGTGCGGTATGTATTTGACCTCGTAACCGCGCATCAAGCACCCAACTCCAAACTGAGGACCAGTGCCAGAAATCTAAATGTTCAGACGATAGAAAAATTTCTTTAGACTTCTTGGTGCACCGCTGGCTGTTTTCAATAATCCACCGGTGATTGATGTTCACTTGGGATTANTTCTTTTAGACTTCTGGTGCACCGCTGGCTGTTTTCAATAATCCACCGGTGATTGATGTTCACTTGGGATTATTCCACATTCATTTCAGACTTGAAGGCATACGTCAAACTAAGGACTGGTACTACACTAGTACAATTTAAAGTTCTGACCATCCGGAAGAATATTACCTGATTGCCAACAAGCCAGTGTTGTGGAAACGGAATGCTCCTTAGTTTAGAGGATTAACAGGTGCCACTTGCATAAGTACGAGATTCAACCAATATTGTCTAATAACTTTAGTGTGCGAGATCAGGACTTTGTGCGAGATATTGGAGACTAGTAGACGGTACGCGTTTACCTATAATACATTATGTAGACACTGTCTTTGCACATTTGTATTGCGCTCGAATCCTCAAGGCAAGCATCATGTACAGCTTGGTTATGTGGTGTCTACATTAATCGACAGCGAAAAGTCTGTGTATAAGCACTTGAATATGACCCACTCATCAGGGAACGTGGTAAGGACCCTGAATTCTATATATGCATAAACTTTTGGATAGTGTGTTTTTACATATGGAGTACAATACGGACATCATATTTTCACATGTGGAAATCAGCTGAGCCTTTAATATATATATAACTGTTGTCCAATTTTGGAGTATGAGCGCTGAAATACGTCTTTATCATCACTCATCACGTGATAAATCCTGGTGGGCTTAGATAACTATGACAACTTTGTACTAGAACTGCACTCGAGAGTCAAACAGCAAACACTTCCCAGCTGTGTGACAAGATACTTTACTAACGGATTCTGGAAAAAATTTTATCCCTATGTTTACCAGAATCAATATTTCCGTTCTGATTTGGTGGTTTCGATTGTTCAATTGTACGTTGTCTGAACTTGAGTTTGAGCCCTCAAACTGGGTCCTAATTCCTTCGTCTAATTTGGTCAGATCCGATCGAGATTTTGTGCACACATTCTGATTTCAGATACTTCGATTGCTACCGATTCGGGAAGACAAAGCTTCACAAACCGACCTTTCACAGTGGGGCCTACGAGGAATTGGACCATGTCAAACGCCGTGCATCTGACAGTGAACGCAAGGAGTGCACATTCAGTGGAACAAAACGTTGAGGGTGGTTTATGCGAGACAGGACAAAAGACGTTGCCGGTTCGGGGTGGAGACTTATGCCAGACCGATTTGTCCCGAAATGAACATAAAGGCCAACCCGTTTGTGAAGTATGCGGGAAAATATTTCACTACCTTTCAGATCTGAAACGTCATATGATGAAACATAGTGCAACACAAAGCTTGGAATGTGATATATGTTGCTCAAAATTCAAGTATAAATGGGGTCTGCTGTCTCACAAACGAAAAAAACATTTCCATTCGGGAACACCACCACCGGCTAATGTACATGAATGCCATATTTGCCAAAAATCGTTTAGTTACGCATCAGAGTTGAAGCAACACTTGCCTACGCATTCTTCTACGAGAAACTACGAGTGTTCAAAATGTGATAGAAAATTTAAACGCAAAGACTCAGCAAGAAGCCACGAAGCCACACATTCTTTGGGAGCAGAACATTTGAAGCACGTGTGTGACGTTTGCCAGAAAAAGTTCCCCTGTCCAAGTGCTTTAAAAAGACATTCTACCCTCCATACGAATATTCGCGCATTTCAATGCACTTTATGTGATAAAAGGTTCACCCAGTCCACGGGCCTTCGAATTCATCAGCAGTGTGTTCACGGATTTTTGTGAGGTCGGTTATCATAAAAATAAACCTTATAATAACCACAACACCACTCATCGCAATTTTCACTACCTCAATCAGAAAACTAATCGTCATGTTTTAGACGGACCCAAAAAGAATGCTTTTTGAGCGTGAAACAGTAAAGGGTGTCTAAAATTGAGTTCATAATTAGTTTCTACTCTGGGGATTGTACGTGACTGATCGAAAATGCTTTATCGTACGGGCTAATATTTTCCTCTAAACCTTGGGGTTTAGATGGCCAAACGCCTGACACGTACTTCAAAGGTAACCGGGTTTTCACTGAAGATAAATTTATTTTTCTAACGATGAGACAAGTTTAGAACACCAAAAGCAGTGGCGTCGTCAAACGTTTACTGTAAACACGAACTCACTGTATGGGATCAACTGCAAAATCCCGTTTAAAATGGAATTCCATATGCGGCGTCTATGGAGACAATGACACATTGTTGACGATCATGTGATTTCCGGGAAAGTATAGAACAAAAATGGTTATACTTCATTGACGTTGCTTAGAGCTTCGCTCCTCGTGATTTCTCAAGTATAATTTTCACACCAAGAGCATGCCTGTAAAATATCCGTTCATGTCATAGAACTGTCAATGTTGACAGTCCAAGAAATTTCAAAGTTCAGTCTCCTCATGTCGCGTTGCGTATGTGTGTGGCGCAGCCGGTCGTTTTCTGATCGATGTCGAGGGAATTTCGCCTCAGGCTAATTAGTACTCGCTACTGCTTCATTCATAGTAGTCAAACGAAACTTCTGTATATTTGCTACAGTCGATGACGCAAGAGATGAAAGGCCAAGTGCACAGAGTAATACTTTAAGACTATTCATACCAGGGACTTATCGGGGCCGATTAAAAATTTTGCGATGCTTGATGAGCAACAATTAATAGTGCACAGATAATACTTTAAGACTATTCATACCAGGGACTTATCGGGGCCGATTAAAAATTTTGCGATGCTTGATGAGCAACAATTAATTGGTGATGTAAATCTACGACGACTTGGTACACAGTTAATGGGCCCCGAGTGCCCCTAGTCTTGACGTCCCAGTAGTGCCTCATTGCCATGGGACAAAATGCCTGTCAGTCAACGAAAAAGACACTGTTGTGCACTCAGTTGACGACAAAAAACAGATCAAAACCTAAAGAACACGAAGATCCGTTCGCACGTCATTAACTGAAGATGTCACTCTACTACCGGCCCGCCCATCGATAGTACAAGTCAGATGGTGCAGCTGAAGATGGTATTGCTTCAATGATACTACTCGGTATTTCACTCTGTACTCCCACTGATTCAGCCCTCGATCTCATAAATGACTTTCATCACTTTCAGATCTTCAACACGGAAAATATATTTGGTAATATGTAGTGAACAACAAATTATCAGTGAATGGTGTTTGGTTATAGGAAGCGGTGTGTATGGTTTGGAAAACCCGGAACAGCCGAATAGGTGATATGATAGGAGGTGGACAATCGGGGTTTCCTTTAATTTGAAAGGACCACCAAACCATCCAGCGCAAAATTCGTCTCAAAATGAGAGAGGAGGTGGAGGATGTGCGTGATGGGGGCTGTTAACACCACCAAACTCCAAATAAATGCGTCATTCCAGAACGCAACTTTTATGTCTACCTCTGCATCATCGCAAACACCGTCAGAATAGAAGTGCACGACTAACATAGGGGGATATTGTCCGCACAAGTTTCGTTCAATGGGTATCCGTAACCGGGTTTCGGCAGTGTGGCTTTCCGTACTGTGAGAGCATGTCTAATTTGCCAATGACCAACTTGGTAGTATAGTGTTAACTTTTTTGAATAATTTTTGCTGATGCCAACAGAATGCCATACATATGCTTCTGTCTAGCGAGACTCTAAGCTGGTAATCAGAAACGTCGAATCATCCGACGAAACCTGCAATCACCCACTATGACTATGGCCGAGAAGCTCCAGACTTTTCCCTGCCCGCCATTGCCTCGTACGTAACAGACTCGGGGTTTAAAATCGGAATATTGTTTCTGGTCCGGTCACTTTGTACTGGCGCCATGAGATGGATTGAGGACACTAACACGAATGCTTTTATTCAGCAGGCAAGCAGTTTCAGAAGGCAAGGTATATCGCGGTCCCAGCTGAAGAATTCGTTCGCAGAGCGATGGAAGTATGCGTTGTGTAAGCGAATAAGGATATCAGTCCATGACTACCTGGTTTTTCGAACCAGGTTAAAATTGGGATTATTTCTGATTTCGGTTTTAAAGGGCAACATCAATCATTTGTAAACGCCGATGGATAGAATAAAGGAACAAACGGCGAGTGACCCAGACACCACTTGCGATGTGATGCATGAATGCGGTACCGATGGATAGAATAAAGGAACAAACGGCGAGTGACCCAGACACCACTTGTGATGTGATGCATGAATGCGGTACCTAGTGGAGCGTGTTGCAAGTTTTGAGAACTTCAACGATCCCGGGTATATAAGAGGACGCTGCGGAAGATTGTGGAATTTGGCTAGAGCTATGAAGAGTTAGACTGGTAACATCAGTTGAGTCTGATGTGGGCATTTAATTCAGTGTCAAACGATCGCCCTTTTATCGCAACTAGACCACGTTGGGCAAGTATTTGTTGGACGCCGTGTATACCCACTACAAAGACTTACGTTTTGTCTGGTAGCAACCTTCGTAGCTTTGTACTGTTCAGCGAAATCCATGTCTGCTTGTGAGCGGGTTGCGACTCAACCGCCTGTGTTTGCCATTCTTGCATGATAGGTTGCGTTCTCCAGGCCATATTAATTTGATAAACGCATGTCTTCATCTGTTCTGGTTTCACCTTTGTGGACGTGTCCACTGTGCCTTATGGGAGGCAGAACATTTCACTTGATACACTCACATGCATATTCATTTGGTGTTAACACGAAACCTACCTGAATATCTCGTATAACAAATAGCATCTGGTTTGAAGCTTCGTATGTGGAATTATGGTGGACCGGAAACCATACCATAACGTTCGTGGACTGCATTCCAAACGTGACATTGATTTATACAAATCATCGCTTGATAATCTGATTTCTTCTCGTAACCACATGAAGATCCCTTAGTTGAATGCGCGACCTGTCCACCCATCGAATTCCACGTCATGGCTAGCGAACTTGTATTTGCACTCCGCCGACTGGTTTTACATAGTTCACCATCTAACATTAGAAGCCGAATTCAATATGACACGAGCAGTCTTTATCCGGCTGGAGTCAAACTAAGTCACGCACTTGTCGCAGATCCTGTTTGAAAATGGGCACTATCAAGGATTCGCCCCAGCTGCCTAGGATAGACTCTTCCGAAAGGCAGGCAAACATATTAGACAAGCGCATACATTCGTCTTTGTCATAAGCAGCAGCTGGATAGCACTTCAGCTAACATACGCAGCCATTAGCCTCCGAGATCATACGTGTTTCCAGACTAACCGTCCAAGGTTGTATATCAGATGTACGATCTAACAGCGAGTAGCCACGACAATCGCTGTTACTAGTGTTTGAATCAGGTGTTTGAGCATAGCTCCGTTCGTGAGAATTGTCGCGACTATCGCCACAGACGATTTCCTTGGACTGATCGATCAATTAATATAATCACCGGAGACTCTCAACTTTCTGGGTCCCTTCGATTTCCTTAGCCTTCCGATCCCACTAGATTTCAAAGTCAGCACGCACGCTAAGTTGACCCGGGCTTATAACCAGTCGGGACCGGCAGGCACATTCACCGAGATACAAGCGGTGCCACTAAGATGTCTGATATCAAGTGCTTGAGTAGACCTCGTAGCACTGTGCCACAGGAAACAGTCCCAGTACTGTGCAAGTGTGGCGATTTCTTCCCAGTACAAATTCATGCCAAACTGGCGCAGTCAGAAGAGAGTGCTGAAGAAGCTTGTGGTAAATTCTGTAAATTCGGGATCTATCAGTCTCTCATTTACTGAACAATCTGTCCACAATTTATGCAGACTTCAGAAGCGAAAACTGAATAGACTTTGGTCCAGCGCGTGGTCGAACTCCACAAATAGGTGCGTTGTTGAAGGACACCATATGGCCAGACGATTTGGGTTAAATCGCAAGTGAGTACTATATAAAAACAGTCTGCGGTCAGCACAAAGCTGAAGCGGTTGTCGACATTTTCAGTGTGAACTGAGTCCAGTCCGTGCCGTCCACCCAATTATTCATTAAAATCTCCGACAACCACAACCATAACTAAGCTCCCAGTTTGCTGCAGCAGACGTCAAATATTACCTCTGATAGTGTCATAGATACAGTAGGATGGAGCATAAACGCACAGGACAAACAAATGGGGATAAGCTTCCTACTCCCGGGATTTCTTCCAGGACAATACCAGACAAATTCCATGAGGGCGATCATCAACGGGCATCCACTCTTGCAAGGCTTTTTCTCCAGGACAAACCAGACAAATTCCATGAGGGCGATCATCAACGGGCATCCACTCTTGCAAGGCTTTTTCCACCTGGTGAATTGGAATGATGGCAATCGCTCCACATCCTGCCGCAGCAGCTTTTGGATCACCAGAGTTGTGCAGCCGGAGGCAAGTGGAGAGTGGTGGGGAAATTGGCTTAACCACTGTGCCTGAACACCTCATTCTTGTTTCTGATAAACAACACACATCACTGTCAAACCGGTTCAGCGTGGAAGCAAGAGCAGCTTCCTGCGCTGCATTTTTCGAAGTACAAAAAATGACAGCCAAAGGGACCGGGCTTTTAGGCTTGAAGATAATCGTCGAAATACCTGAAGCTGTCGGCGCCGTTTTGCGCGCGGATGTTGCCACAAACAGCGTTGAAATGCAAATGACGGTGTCAATACTAACGGATGAACCTAGGATGAGAGATGTTAATTCCCGTTTCAGGAAGGTCAATTAAACTTATATGAAGGAGTAATAAGGGAGGTTTTGACAGTTGCACGCTTTCGCTTACCCACCCTGTTTTATACGACCCGGCTATCGACTACAAGTGACGGATGGTTTTGCATAAGTTTATTGATGCTTGCATGTATTACGGCCCTACGTGAGCCGAAACATCGTCAAAGGCCCGGTACAAAATAGGGTCATCCATCAAAAGTCTGACTGGAAATTATGACCGCGAGTCGGTGGTGTTTGGCAAAAAGTGTAAGGGCATAACTATTAGTATTGAAGATGTTACCAAACACGTTCGCTATTCAACAGAAGGATCAAAATAGTGTGTTGGTTATACCTCAGATTAACTTCACTCTATGGTACTGCTCAACTGAGTGTGAAGCAGAAATGCCACATCGTGTTTCACTTGATACTGTACTTGAAACATGGATGTATAATTTATTGTCACATCGCACTCCTCCTAGGTCCTCTGGAAGCCGCTCTTTAAAGCTTGTAGGGTATTGCTGGTCTTGAAAATGCATTTTATGTAGAAAAATCCTACGTTAGCCTAGCGATTTCACGTTTCGACATCTCAGACACAAACGATCCACCAAGGTACGTCCAAGAAACAACAACTGAGTCAGTAATATCCGATGGGACCGTGGTCCAAAATCCTCAATCAGTAACAGCGCTCCATCAGCTCTGCTGTGACTCGTTACGTTTTTCTGGATGGACCTAATATCGTCGGGGGATCAAGATGTGATTCGGTTGAGTCTTGTGTTTACAACAAATTATTGTAAGAACTAGTAGAGTTCGTCAGTGGCGTAAAATTTGTGGTCCAATTAGAACATATGGTCGAGAGAATAATGGGACATGTATTTAATCCATGGTCACCAAGGAAGATGAAGCTGACTGCGGGCCACCAGATCGTTTGCACCAACCTCTTGAGTTGCACTCTCAGAAAAGGCCAATTATCAGAGAATTTTTCATATAATTTAAACTCGAGTTATCTGGCTGAGTTTAGCAATTTATTTGTTATTCTATCTTATGGTGATGTGGGTCACACTTTACTCTGTATTCTCTCAGAAATTGACCACATTTTCATCGCATTTTCGTCTTGAGCCATTTGAAATATAGAATCTAGAAATATATAGAATATATTAACCACGTCCTTCGTTGAGGCACTCATAAGCTCAATTAGTGAATTGGAAGCATTCTTTCGGTTCAATGCAGTTTGCTAATTAGGATCTGTCCCGACGCTTTTAACGCATTATACATGACTGATACGAAGACACCGGAGCTATTTGTGGGGCGTATGAAAATTACCTGGCCGTGTGAAACTTACTCACTTAAACCGTTGAAGAAAGACACCGTGTAGCCAAGTTCATCGCATGGTTCAACGGCCGCACATTTTTCACCGTAATCCTACCCTGGTGGGATATCACCCGGATTTCGCGGCTAAATTCCGCTTGAATAGGATGTTGAGTTGTTGTTCCGGAGAGCTAACCGTGGCACCAAATACAAATATGAGACGCAGGTGCATTACAGATCAGCCGCAATCTTACCCCCTATTTAACACAGTTTTAAGGCGTTGATGGAATGTTTTAAATAGAAGTCCCCGACGTAAAATATGGTGCTACCCACCCCGTTTGGCGAATGACAGGGGCCTACACACCATGATGGACTGATTCGACAAAGCAAGTATATTTTGGAGGTTGGGGTATCAAGGACTAGGAAGTAAAATGCACGCTACCAAACTCGTAGTCACCAAATTTGACAAGGCTTGAAGGAGATGCGGTGAAGATCACACGCAAGTAGTGGGAACGTTTGGGAATTACGGCGAATGCGTCCACCTATTCTTACCGTTATAACTCGCATTTCTTAGTCGCCCACTACACATAGACTATGAATTTGAAAATCCCCGGCCTAATTGGGTTACCAATGTCAAGTGTCTTATTTTGATCGAGCCAATGCTACTTGTGTGGCCATTAAAATACTGACTCGTGATAGGCTAGTGGCTACAGCTCAGGTCTTTCTGAAGACATACAAATAAACTGCGGATTAGTTTGCTGTTGGCTGCGACCATACCGTGAAATTTGCTGAACAGCCCATTGCAAACTACTGAAATTTCTTACCCAACTGGTCGCGTTATATGCCGGAATATTCTGGCATATTTCTGCTTGAGTTGACGAATAACACTGGAGAATACAAGTTGTCACCACCTTAGAAAATCGCCACACCACCTGCTAACTGCCCCACCTCCGAGTGCAATCATCATTTGAAGTGCCCTAAACCAAAAGATAAATCACTCAAATCCAAGCAATTCTATTTTCAATTTTTAATCGAAATTTCGCCCAGTTCGAAAGATCAATCTATCCTAAAAAGAAGAGCAGCTCTGTACAGGAATCTCATGCTTATTGGGGATCACCAACTGTGCGCATCTCACGAAACTCAGAGTTTTGAATGCATGACCTTCCAGCTAGTGGTTGAGCACTTAAAAGTTTGACTTCCCCCGGCTGAGTGGGAATGTCAGTAACTTTCACTTAGGCATCGTCCATCATTCCATCATCTTCTGGCTGTTTGTTTTAGAGAGGAATGCTGAAACAGAAGATAGACCAACGCCTCTTACTCTGAGTCAGTTATAAATTGGTCGTAGTGCGGAGACCTTTTCATCGTAGACTGGTCTCAGAAAAAGGACGAAATCTCAAATAAAAATAATGAAATCTCCTCGATCTAGCATCGATTTTGAATTTTTTTCAACAGATACTAGTGTCGTCCAGGCATCTTTACTAATTGAAAAGATATTTTAACCGATCAGTATTCAAATTTGACATCAGTGTCTCTCTTGGAGTATACTGATAAATAAGAGCACATCGCAGCGCATCCTCCAAACTGGGCTAGTAAAATCAAGTACGTTTTGAACACAAACCCTGTGTTTCAGTGCTCCGCACTTTACCAAAATAGGTGTCCCCTACGGTGAACTCGCTGGGGGACTGGTTATCATGTTAAATCCTGGCAGTTTGTGTGACTATCTACAGTCCCAACGACACGTGGGATTTTATTAACTCTATTGAAAAAGACTAGATGTCGTCAAAAATATGTCTGGATTTGGAGCATTTACAGAAGGTTTTCTGAATGAAGTAGCAGATGCCGTTTATACATCTGTGGAAGAAAATCCTTTCAGCGATTTTGTACATATAAATCCAGTTTTTTTTACTGACACGTTTTTTCGACAGAAGAATTAAGTCGCGCTGTAAAGTCCACCATGGACACATCATGTGAGGCATAATCATAATTCACATAGAACAATTGTTGCTGATGAAGTCACGGAAGAAAGCGGTGCAAAACGATATAGAAGCGAAATGGTTTTGATCCGTTCAAACCATAGGCACATAGTTGGACCGAATTTCCGGGATTTCTCGTGGACCGTACACTATGTGTGAATTTGACTCAAGACTTTTTTTAAATTCTGCTAAAATCAAACTTGTTCTGATGCGCCTCCCGTCTAACAGGTTTGATGAAATTACAACGATGACAATATAGACCGACCAGTAGGGTTGTTAAAATCTAAGCCGACTGAAGACGGAAATCCTATCCGCCTCATTGGTGAACACTGAGACAGCAGACATCCATGTGTTGTTACATCAACTGCACACAAGACGTTAGTCTGTTTGTCATTCCAGGTAAACGGTGATGGTCTATCCTGATAAATCAGCCTCCACTTGACTTCACCGCCTAGATAGACGCGCAACACTTTTAAATTACTAATAGCGGAGAGATAACACGTGTACCGACAATATCACCGTGAGACCCAGTGTCTCCATGCGCCGTATCAAACTACATTTGTGGTCAAGCGGCGACAGATCTTGGAACAAGAGCCTCCAAGCACACCAAAAGTGATGCTCGGATATCAACTTAACATTTTTTGAAAGCTGATCACGCCTTAAACCTGCTGGTTCCATTTACTATTTTCCTTGTTGTCAGGTGCAGGCATGAACTTCAGATGTTGGAGGCTATCGACGGGCTTAGCCCCACTTTAGTTGCGTAGGTTTCTACGTAAACACATGTAAACAACACATGCTTGACTCACCGTTAATCTATTTAAGGATTTAGTATATTGGCACTGTAAACTTAAAGTTGCTATTTTCTAAACTATTTGCTATTTTCTAAACTTTTTTCTAAACACAACTTTTTAGAATTTTGTTGGCTTATCCTGCAAACGCACACCAGTACAACTTTCATGTAAGTGGACATGAATCCCTCATATATCCGTTTAACCAGCTAACCTTTTTTTCTGCATAAGTGAGATTTTCTCGCTGACAGTGTGCAGCAATGAACTAGCTCCGTAGAACGTAAGCTACCAGACTTGTCTAGCAAAATACTCTTGCCTAAAAGTGTCCAACAGCTGGCCTCGCGATACTAACCTCTATGGCAGACCAAACTAGACGTTCGAATTGCTGAGGCAAATGAGGACCTGGCGGTTGATTGCTAGTAACACCGAACGCGGAGATGTACCTAGTGGCTGAGGCTTCCTAGCCATGAGATCGGTTGAGATTGGGCGCCATGATTTGTCAACAGTTAATAGCATCTTGATTGGGTGGTGAAATACCATAAGTTGCTAACACGCGTCCACTAAATTACTGCGGTGTTTGTTGCTGCATGAGAATGAACAGAGCCTGTCTGGTCATCGTGACGCTCTCTTTATCTACGCTTAGTGTTGATGGATACCATAAATGGGAGTGTATGGCATTACTAGTTCTACCCATTTGCATAACAATTTGGTTTTCATGGGGAGACCATCTGAATCCCAGTTGAATGACTCGTTTATGGTGTTCTACTTCACGCAAGTGTCCTGTGGAAACCAAGTTGTTACACAAAAGAATGTAGCTGTTGAATTTGTGCAATTTAGGTTCAAATAAATAATAAGTTTGACGGAATACCTGACCCGACCGCACGGTGCATCTTCTGTCATTGACGAATCTGTAACTATGACCTGGTATTCACCTGCTTTTTTTCGGCGAGGTGCTTATGCACCGCTTGCGCACACCAAATCTGGTGTTCAGCACTCTGGTTTTCGGGCCTACTGAAGCCTTCGTATATACACACTCCTTTGGCCATTCAGCCAGACGGTTATCTATCAATCGCACCAAAACTTAATGTGATGCACTTCCGTTCTGAAGGGCGACTCCAATTTTACTGATGACTTCCGATTTCCTGTCTTAAAAGGGATGACTGCAATTCCGACACATTGTTTTTGGGTCTTGGTGCCGAGGTCAATACTGTTCCAAGGTGCAACTTATTTAAAGTTTCTATTGAAGAGCAATTTACGCCCCTTCCAATGTCTTTTAGTTTCTGGTTATCAGTGGTAATCTCGTATGGCATGCATGATAGGGAGGGTAATGCAAAACCTGAGGGTTGAATGTGTGTGGTCATCACTGCGCTTCTTTCCGTCTGTCACACGAAGCCAGTAACCGAAGCGATTGCCAGCTTTATTTTCACCCGTTTCCCGTACATATTATTGGACTCAGCAGGTGCCCTTCGTTTTGTCGGTGCTACAGAACCTTGTATTCCCCCAGTTTGCAAGTGAAGGCATTGTTGGATTTTGTCCAAAGTTTCATTCTCATGACTGAGCAGGTGCCCTTCGTTTTGTTGGTGCTACAGAACATTGTATTCCCCCAGTTTGCTAGTGAAGGCATCGTTGGATTTTGTCCAAAGTTTCATTCTCATTGTTGTCTCTAGCACATGCATTGAGATTTGTCTTCATTTGTATTTGCTTGGTTATCTTTAGCAATCATAATGTCTTGGATATTATTTTCTAATTCGCGAATAAAAACATTTCGACCGCGCATTAAAGCGAGAATTTGCCGTATAAGCTGAGTATAACCGAAGTGGACTCCGGCTAGATTGTGGACTTAATGTAAGGATTCAGACTGCTCATACATTGATATAATTCGCTTGATCAGAGCGAATATTTACCTATTAACACGCTTTAACCCCACCAACCTTCATGAATGCTCTAAATCGGTCGAAGCATTCTGCTCAATGTTTTATGTATATTTGTCGTCCTAGAGAACTGAGTCAAGAAGGAAGTAACTGAGACTTAAGAATCTTCCTATGCGTTCAATTGTTCCATCCACAGGAAGTTGTGTCTACCAACAGCAAACCTTCTTGCTACCGCCACAGCGTCTGTCCTAGGAATATTTGTGTACATCTATTTGACATCAAAATCTAACTAGAACTTCGACCAGCTCTAATTGAAATCCAGTATCATTCTGGCCAAAAATGTGAAGCTCGCAAGTACTCGGATAAATAACCGGTGCGTGGTTTAATGATATAAATTAGACATATACCTATATTCGTGCGCCAAATATATGTCCATAACGTCTGTCACAGCATTTTTCACTGTTCCAGTGGAGCGGCTGAACACCCTCTCACAACATTATGCCCGACCGGTAAGTGCGAATTGTTTTTGCTATCCGAACAGCTGATATCTCATTCAGTAGCATCGGCGCTTGACAACTATCTAACTAATGTGGCTTGGTCACAACGCGGCTGTTGTTTTTCTCACCCCGGATATGCAATACATTCCTGTTTCTAACAGGAATGGAAACGCAGAAAATCGGATGAAAAGTCTGTCGGAAGTTGTACTTGATATGTTCGCCGAATCACCTAGCATAATCATACAACATTGTCAGGAATCTCACAGCATCCTAGATTGTCCGGCTCATGTGTACTTGGTCGGGTGAAGCGAGTTACTTGCGAAATTCTGGGGTGTCTCAGTGTTTGCCTTCTCTTGAAATTGCGTCTGGTTTAACTTCGAAAAATCCGATTTGATCAGGTTGCTTTCGACATCACGCTAAACGTAATTGTTTGTCATGGTTAAACTCTCGTCTTTATAAACTGTCCTAATTGGACTAAGTTAAAATATTGCCCCACTGCTGTTCCAAGAAAGATTTGAGAATAAATGCGTTTGGTATATCAGCATGCGAACCCTTTTTTGCATTGCATGCTTAAATAAGCAAGACTTGTTGATTCTAAAATATTGCCCCACTGCTGTTCCAGGAAAGATTTGCGAATAAATGCGTTTGGTATATCAGCATGAGAACCCTTTTTTGCATCGCATGCTTAAATAAGCAAGACTTGTTGATTCATGTTGATCCACATGACACTAGATGAAGAAGTAAACCTCCAGCAATTCGACACGAAAAATTTAAAAGTTGCGGGTGGTGATACCAAAGTACATTCGGGATTTGTCACTTGCTGTTGCATAGTAGATGCCTAATTGTTGGGCGAAACCGTAGGTCCTTCCACACAGTCAAAGGATGGCATGCACAAAATGTTGATTACAAGTGGATCGAATCCGATACAACTGAACAGCTACTTCACCATCCGATGTACGTAAGAGGAAGACTCAGATCCTGAAGCTCATTCGGACAGTGCGGTTTAGGGCACACAAATGGAGGTCCAGATGTCCCAAATGTAGTTGGACCACACGATCTTCAAACTCCTGTTGTGATAAAACAAACGTCCTGTTTGGTGTAATTATGCGACCGGCGTTCTAAACACTTTTTGGAGTTTGGTAGTGGTCTGCCAAAGCTACCATGTTTTGCAGTTATGTACGTGAAAACGATGCAGTCCTACTTTGTCTGGTCTGTCCATTTAAGCCTACCAAGATAAAGGACAATGCGAGGTAACAGGCTTATTGCCGAATTTGTAAGTTTATCACACAACCACGATTGGAATGCCGGATTTCAAATGGAGAGGTACAAACAACTCTTTTATCTGCTTCGTGTACCGCTGGCTGTTTTCAACAATCCGTTTGGGTTAGTCTACACTGATTTCAAACTTGAAGGTCAATGCCACACCAAGGACTGGTAACAAAACTAGCTCTATTTGGAATACTGAAAATCCGGAAGGCAATTACTTGTTCATAATCAATCCAGCATTGCTGAACAGTTCCTGACGGCAAAACTGCGAGAAAAAATTCATGCAGCGTGATATGCTGTCGCAGCATCTGCTTTTGATAAAATTCATTCCTTCGGTTGCCGAAATCTCAATTTTCGCAATACAACATGGATTCTGGTCTAATGGACTAAATTGTTCATATGTTCAGTCACTAATTAGGTAATCTGACGGCCCACTTTTCGTACCTTGCTTTTAAGTTGTCAACCCCAATTCCTAATTTTTTGTATAATTTTGACACATGATCAAGATTTGTATACTGAAATCTAATTTCAGATGATTCAATTGCGTTCAAGTGGATGAAACGCGTCTCCCTAAAGCACCGTTCTATGAAGATTGTGTCACAGAGAAGCCCGCAAGCAATTGGACCACGTCAAACCCTGTGCAGGTGTCAGTGAACGCAACCAGTGCGCGTTCAGCGAGAACTACGACAAATGGTGTTATCATTTCGGGATAGCGATAAATACCAGAACGATTCGTCCCGCAATGAACCCAGAAGAAAACATCTGTGTACCGTATTTTGGAAGATAATGCCTTATCAATCGCAGTTGAAACGTCATATGATGAAACATAGTTCAACACAAAACCTGGGGCGTGATATCGTATAAATTCCAGTGCTGCATTTTTCGAAAGTCTTTTGATTATAGATCGAATTTAAAGTGACACGGCTGGGCGTTCCCGTACGAAGAACTACGATGTTCAAAATGTGTTACAAAATTTTGACACTGAGATTCTGCAAGGAGCTACGAGGCCACACGCAATTGTGAAAAGAGAGAACACGGGAAGGCAGGTGTGTGATATTTCCCAAAAGGTGTTCCCATACCCATGTATATTAAAAGGCATTTCACCTTCCAAACGAATATACGCGCATTTCAATGCAGTTTATGTGATAAAACATTTAGGAAATCTTCAAGTCTTCGATATCATCAGCGGAGTTTTCCTGGGGTTTCGTCAAACCAGTGCACATAATCGTAAACGTACCAAAATTTTGAGATTTTCACATTCGTCCCCAGCAAAATTTTTGTTCAGTTTTTCTAACCAGGCTCATACAAATGAATCACAACAGATTGTTTTGAAAGTGTTCCGGTGATTTTATTACTAGTTTCTCCGAGAAATACAGCATTAATTCAATGGTTTTTAATCCTGGGTCAGTACGTAATTTTCATGCATGAAGGGGGTCACTATATATATTCCGTTAATCGTTAGGGTTAGTTGGTCAGTTGACTGGCAAGTACTTCAAAAGTAGCCGGATTTTCACCCAACAGTACTTTGGTGATTGTCAGGTGAGCATAATATATAAACGAAACAGCTATAGTCTATCGGAAGCAGTGGCATCGTATGCGAAATCTGTGTGTGATATCCGCTCTCTCCGAAGAGGTTTTCGGAGATTTCATATGCGTGTTTTTCTATGAAGCCAACAGCATATTGTTGACGGCGATTTAATTCCCGGAAAAGTATGGAACGGAAAATGGTTGGGCTTCAGTGACGTTGCCTGAAGTTTCACTTCGCGTGATTTGTCAAGTATAATTTCCACACCAAAAGCATATCTGTAAGATAACCGTTCATGTCATAGGAAGGCAAATAATCACTGCTGACAGTCCAAGAAAATCCGAAGTTCCGTTTCCTCATTTCGCGTTAGGCATGTGTGTGTTTCAGTCGATCCTCATGAGATCGATATCGGAGAAAGTTCCTCACGGGCTAATTAGTAATGGCCACTATATTAGTCAAGGTAATCAAACCAAAGATTGGTATATTGGTCACCATGGATGCCCAGCTATCCGTGATAACAAACAGACATGGGATTTCGAGTGCATGGCACCAAATACACAGGGTGGTACATTAAATTTTGGATCGACTAACGGGAGTCTCACCTAAAACCAAATGACGTGTAAATGGGAATATTTTTTGCAATCTGTCCGATTCGGTTTCAAGATTGATGAGAACTCGAGGACTGGGGCCAACTGATGAGCCAAAAGAAGGGCAAAACCAGTCGTGAGCTGTCGAAGAACTTCTAAAATCCTCGTGAGCGGCTTCATTTATGAAAATATAAGATGATTTTAATCAACATTGCGAGATCCATAACTTTTGTTGCCCAACAAATCTCTTGCAGAAGGTTCAAAATGGCAATAGTTTTCTTCTGAGTCTATTGGGTTGCATTATTTTTCCGGGTTGTTGGCCTCAGCTCGTAAGAAGTAAGAAACAGATTGCGGGTAAGTTTTTACGGGATCCACTGGTCGTTTCTGAGTGAGCTTCTCGAAATATGTTTGCGAGATAATTTTGATTTAGTGTCACATTTTACTGGGGAAGCGAAGACTACCCACATTTCACCTCACGAACTTTCCAAAATACAGTTTGGGAAGGATGAAGTAGTCCGAGAAAAAATTATCTCATTCTGCAAACCGAGTCAATTTAAAACCCGGCAGCATTTTGACCCTTGTAATTTTCATCATCGCAACTAGTAGCGGTAACTGGTGAGCTTAGACGCTTTCTTGTTCTCGCCAGATTAAGGATAAAATTGAGGCCGAAAATGGATGCAACCGCCTCTACATGGGCGCCTCTACATCTATAGACACACGCTGATTTCACTTAAATGATGAATACGCAACTAAAAATTTATCTAGGTTGCCTTATACTTGTATACAGGCCAGCAAAAGAACTGAATATTTCGTTTAACACGATGCTACGGCTGTTCACAAACTCACAGTGAGCTCTTTCCACCAATAGTTTTTGAGCATTTTCGACAAGTAAAGTACTATTTAGATCCCTTGAGTAGCGGCGTGAGTGATTTCAGAGGCATTCTTAGCATTGCATAAATGTAGCCTGGGGACCAAAGTGAGTGACACAACTGGCTTTAGTTCGAATCTTCCGTACTGTTTCGACTGATCACCTCAATATAACTCCACATTTTAACACGGAATTGTTGTTCGCATACATAAAGAATGCGAGAAGTGAGGGTCAGGTCGGTGCAAGTAAGAACCTATTCATCATACTCTACGTACTCCAATTCTGGTTCTTTTCTAGGCTTTATGCGATTCGACTCAAATATATGTACAGTAAGCAGCCTGGTTTATTCGATATTTTTACAAACAGAGAAGTAAAAGAATCCAGTCGAAATAGCGCCGCAAGCGATCAGTGAAACAACGATTGGCTGTACTTTGCTGCAGCCGGTTGCTGGTAACATGCAGCCGGTCCAGTACATCTTCTGTCCTACTGGGTCCCTAGCATTTCGTATTGAATACATGTGGTACAAGACAGCCTTATCGAATACCTGTTTGTAAGATAATCCCAAAGCGATCAGTGATTTATGAGAACATCAAAACTGTAGATACCCACAACGATTTTTTCTGTTCCATTTATTCAGGTTGGTTGCTAGAACTTAAGAGCCCATGATTTGGGGATCGAACGATCTTAGTCCTACTTTCCCAACGTATGATCCTCAAGTGTGGATTTGGTGAACTCCTTTTAAACATCATAGTTATTCACTGAAAAGTAACATGGGAATATTTCAGTGTAAGTTATGATGTTAAATCCCCCTGTAGTTGCAAACTCTCTCCGAACACACTGAACACTTGAGCTCGAGTTCGGACGTGAAAATTCAGATGCGTCCAACGTGCGTTGGTGGAGTAGTGGTTACACGAACGCCTCGCATGTCAGATGTCTGGGGTTCAAATCTCGGCACGGCCATTGGATATGCACTGCCAATGAGCTCTAATGAGAGCGAGTTTCGAGGCCAGTGCTTCCCTTTGGCGTGGACTCACCGAAATAATTACGCCAGAACAGGAGGACGGCCATTTAAACGAGAGTAGTCTAACTACGAAAAAAATCCCGCAAAATTCCGAAATTGCAACACATAGTACTTTAAGGTATCCTCATGATACTATCATGTCCACACTGCCGTCATTCATCTTCTTCATCGTTTAGGCCTGCCGTGTATTTCGCGGATTCTATGAACACCAGAATCTCATGAACTTCCGACCCCCTACATACTGGACTAATCTGGCACACATTTACACACTCTTTTTGACCACCTGTGTTGCCAAGTTCTGGGTATAGCCGATCCTTAGACTTTCACATGATGTTTCAGAAGGATGTTTCTTGCTGCAGGAGAAATTTTTTCCTGTAGGAACGTAGCATATTTGGTGTCTTCGCAAATCACCAAGGCGATCTTATATTAGAATCATTTCAACGGGATTTATTAGGCTTTGATGGCTCGCACTACCACGATGTCCATGGTTCCCAGTACTGCATTCCGTTTTTACTGTCGTTCGAGTTGGTTAATCGCTATTTTTGCAATAAGCAGGCAATTTTTCTGAGGACGATTTACGGGAGCGAAAAAATGTTACGATTAGGAAAATTCGTAGAACAATACGGAGGGGCTTGTGACCATAGGTTGAGTTTCAAGTGCATCCACGGTTAGACAGCTATGATGTATCTGCGATTCACAAAAATTCAGTGCTCAGTTCAACTTGCTACCATTTACAAACTAAGCAACCTCGCCGGAAAATACGCAAAGAACCTGATCATGATACTGTTCCAGTCATAATTTTCAACACAACGCTTAGCTTCCCAAACTGTTAACTGCATTCCGCATGATTAGTTTGAATAAAACACAAGCAACTGCATTCAGCGATGACCACTGATGCTCAAACAACCATTTTCGGACTGTGCTTACTCATATGCACACCATCAGCCCGACTTAAGTTTTGCCATGCGCACTAGCATTTCGCGTTCTAGTACACATTGCACTAATGTGCATACACATACTTTATCATTTATTTTTGAAGAGCATGGTCACAAACATAAAAAGTGAGTGCAAGCGATGGAAAGAGTAACAGGAGAATATGGGAGGAAAGAGAGAAACGTCTCATTCGAAATCATGCCAAAAATGTACCTTCAACGCCATGTGCCACGCATAAAAGTGTCATAAGTACGCAGGGAGCCCACAATGGCAAGCAAACACAAGTCACTGACTGCGACCTTAGGAAGTCCCAGTCCAATAACAGCCTTAGCGGATTGAGGAAAGCAGATCCCTCGATAAGAGGTGATCACCGGTTGGTGAACCAAAAAGTCGATATCACAACCGATGGCATGTAGGGCTGAGATTATGGAGAGGGAATATTCATCAGCACCATACTTCTGTTTCTTCTGATTCCACACTATCACTCCACGCCCATCCGAGACTATGCTGATGGTTTGTCAATGGTACATGTTCAACTAATGATCCTTCCAGACAACTTTACGTAAAAATACTGGCGATCGCTTATGACAACAAATGCATCAATCTATTTCCGACCTATTTTTCTGCGAACACGTTGAGAACCTCAGTAAATGAACTGCGAACTGGGTTCCGCAGTTGCTTCGTACTTTGTTGGGAGCCGAAAATATTTGTAATTCGGGGTGCGTTTGCTGATGCACCAGGGTATGAGTAATCTCTTGCTGTTTTTGGCAGTTTCAAAATGAAGCACCACGTTAACTAGGACTTGGTATATCGCATCTGGGACACCGCTTTCGTGAGAACTCCCCACATTTTGGGGCGCACATTGAAAAGTGACGTCATTCGGGAACGAGAACGGTTTGTTTGTACACTACTTTTGATACCCCAGTAGCTGCACGAAAGAATCAGTTTGCATATTCGTTGTTCGGACGCGGTATCGTTTATTCTCTATTTCTTTTTATTTTTAAATAAATGCAAACGTCTCTCCACAGTTTAATTTATCGCATTTGTGTTTGCCGGTTAACGAAAGTTTGCAAATGATACAGACGAAATTTCGCATCTTCCACTTTCGTTGTCTAGCTGAGAAAATCTGACACACCCCATCATTGGTAACCTGTGTTCGAAATTGGTTTGTTTACCGATTGCAGAAAAGTGAAGCTTGCAACCCACTCCTACAACCGCAGTGCAAGGAGAATAGGCCCGCTCTTTTGTTACTGACGGCGATCTTGATCTACTATTGTGTTTACGGATGGAGCCTCACTTTTTCTCCATGTTTGCCGCAAAAAAACCGCATCATTCTGTGGCGTTTCTGGTGGTTTTCTCATTCTAAGTGAACGGATCAGTAAATCTAATCTTGTAGCCTTTTAGCCGAACATAACAATAAGTACCCTTACCCACAACTACGGCGATATTAAGATATGTTCGAAATTTGTTTACCGATTGCAGAAAAGTGAAGCTTGCAACCCACTCCTACAACCGCAGTGCAAGGAGAATAGGCCCGCTCTTTTGTTACTGACGGCGATCTTGATCTACTATTGTGTTTACGGATGGAGCCTCACTTTTTCTCCATGTTTGCCGCAAAAAAACCGCAACATTCTGTGGCGTTTCTGGTGGTTTTCTCATTCTAAGTGAACGGATCAGTAAATCTAATCTTGTAGCCTTTTAGCCGAACATAACAATAAGTACCCTTACCCACAACTACGGCGATATTAAGATATTTCAGTGGCACCATGGAAAATGATGCCGTTGTAAGTCATCTTGATTACAAATGGACGTGGCATCAGTTAACACTTGGGTGTTAACATGCGCAAGATGTTGCAACTGCAAACGCTTGTTGCTTACCCAACCAAATTACCTTGAGGAAAAGGGCACCTTTATTCGAAGTGGGGAGTGCGGGTAACGAAACGGCAATAATTTTTCAGGCGTTAATTTCAGTCTGTAAATAGTGATCAGCTCGTTCACGCACGTCTGTCATCCACTCAGACCAGTTTTCCATTCTTCTAAATTACGCTGCTCCTTTAGTCCACTCATTAACTTTTGGGACTTTTGTGTAACGCCAAACCGTGAAACATTTTGGTCGATTATCGCCATCCCAATAAATGAGGATGTTGCACGTAATATTAGCACAAGCTTAATGACACATCTGAGGATTTTACGTTTCTTTACCTGTGCTTTGCGCATCTCTCAAAACGTCGCGCATGTGTTCTACGAACACAGTTCAACCGCTAATCGAAAAGATCTTTGGGTTGACTAAGTAGGTTTGCTCTGAATGAGCGGTGATCTACACGAAGAACTTGTTCCGCCTACCCATACTGAGAAGTAAAGGGCGTTGGAGTTGGGTTAATAGGTTATTTTTGTGTGCTAATAGGATAATCATGCGCTTTGCATTATATAAGACAACTTTAATTCGGTGGCCATCCACTATCTTAAGAATTTGCCTTAAGGTGTTATGAAATGTGTTTTGGGAATCAGCAATGTCCGATGAACAGCAGGTCACCCGTTGTTCTTTAGGCGTTTTTCTGTTGATGCCAAATGTCCGTAGACCCATATCTTGAAGTGATTTTACCAAAAAACTTGTGAGATGATTGTTGTGTGAGGATCCCGAGTGAGTGACACCCGTTTCCCACTATTGCACCCTTACACTCTGAGGCTGTTCAACTGGCAGTTCGGATTTCGAAATGCTGGGAAAACCTGTGTTACTGGTCTTCTGAGTGTAATCATCTCGGCTAGATATGACGGCGCATTACGTGCCATACATATTTGGTGTAAAGAACCGCATATATGCCTGCTCCTTCGTTTTGTATATATCTAATCCATTTTCTCCAGGAGTCTAAACAGTGCACGTAAATCTGCCTGGGATACAAATATCTGAATGTTTAGTCCGACAATGAGGAAAAAAATATCCATTGTTCATAAAAGGTCGTAATTCGAAGCGTGGTTCCAAAAGGTGTCAAAATGGCCCAATTTATGTTAAAAATCCATTTTCAATGATTAGTGAACCACTAATCTTCAGTGAACAATGCTCGGCTATTGGAAGAATTTTAATCAACTTCGCAAAATCTGGAAATCCAAGACGAAGGAACTAATAGGTGATGATCCAGGTGCAAGCAATCAGGATTTCTTGCAACCTAAAGGGACAAGAAGAATAGTCTCCTTAACCTCGAAAGTATTGCCAACTGGATAGTATAATTTAATGTGAAGAGTGTGGAGAAGCTCACGTTTGCTCTATCACAATGCGACTTTTCCCCAGCTCAAATAGGATTTCTACCTTCGTATTGTTGCAAGCGCTGTCAACCTCGAAATACAGGGCTAGTAGAAGCGGATCTTCTTCCACGCCAGTACAGTCAACTGGATCTCCATTTGCTTGCTGTGTCTAAATGTACCTTTCTGTCAAGTTTACCAACGAATAGCTTGGTAATATAGTATTATCTTCTCTATCAGATTTCAGAACTACTGACCAGGATATCCTAAGTTAGCGCCTATTCAGGGTGCCACTTTAGATATAGTGATCGCTGGTCAGTCGGGTAACAGGATGTGCCAGCTCCTTTACCGAAACGTGAAATCGCTTGCCATCTTTGGGACGAGAGGTTCCAGAATCATCCATACCCACCAGCATCACCACTACAAAAGTAAACAACAAAGGATTTTCAAATTTGAATAGCCTTTCCGGCCCAGTGACTTTGTTTAGGTTCAATGGAAGCGGTTAACTTAGATCCATAGATAAACTAAGGAACACCAAAGTGAATAGACTCGCAAACTAAGCCAGATTGCAAACCTGATCACCGTTCTCACAGTTTAAAACACGTTAACATAGTGATGCAAGAATTCGTAAGGACATTAGTCTATTGATTTCTCAAGCTAAGACATGATTACCTGATTTTTCCTTCGACAGCAATGTTGGAAACCAGAATTTTGTGCGTTAGACTTCCTCGCGCGAAGTCGGTCATGAACGCCGATAGATGGAATGAGGGATTACACCGAAACTAGCGGCGAGTAACTCGGACATCACTTGCAGTGCAATGCATGAGTGAAATGATTGCCAGTTTTATTAACAACACCAAGACAGGCTACTGAAGAGGACGGAAGAGGACGGAGTGTGGCTGAAGTGGTGAAAACCGGAAGTGTTAATATCACTTGACTACGACTACCCCTACTGGTCCGTAAAATACAGTGGAAATTTATTTGTTCAGCGCAGTATGTAATCGCCACGAAAATGTGCGTTTGGTCTGTGAGCCCCCTTTATCGCCTTTGCACTCTTCATTACCAGTGAGTAGCTTTCAAACTAACTGTCTGTGCTTGTTATTCTTCTATGATAGGTTGCGTTCTTTAGCTCCTTTTACCTTACGAAATATACGAGTACCAGCATATTAATTTGGTGTTACCAGGACACACAACTGTATGTCTCATCATTCATCTTGTGAGTCACTCGAAACTTAGGCTGTTGAATTATGTTAGGCCGACCACCATGGCAACATGCCCGAGGGTTGCTATTCAAACTTGACGCAAGTTTTTTTGGAATCGCTCCTTGAAGGTCCGATCTCTTCTTCTGACCATCCGATTCCTTTTAACTGCAGCCCACCAAGTGCTTTTTCCTACTTCACGATACAATGTAAGGTGACGTATGAGAAGTGACATCAAAAATATCACTCCGATTGAGGTCAAGCCGATCAATTTGTAATTACCGCGAGACTTCTGAATAACGAGAGCTATCGAAGAATCTCTCCTGTTGTCTGAGACTGTCCCCTTTTCTCAGTTTCAAGCAAACCAGTTAAGCAAGCTGTGACTGGTGACCACATCCTCATCTTTCAACAATGAGATTGGGATATCGTCCGGACAAGCAAGACGGTCGTGCCTGATAGGTGAAGCTCCCAGCAGCGTGAAAAGATGTGTTGATCTCGTCCCTGCATGAACTCACGTCAGTCGGTGGAGATTAGAAGATAATTCAGGAGATAAACCTGCCCAATTTCTGGATCTACCGAACTCTCATTTTATAGATGAATTGCTCACCGCAAACGCGGCGACGATTTTGGGCGAACGAGTCATCAGACTCCACAAATGCGCTCCGAATCGAGCGCCACTCAGTTATTGGTAAACGCAATCGGCAAGTGATGGTGATGTAATCAGTTTCCGGTTGTGGCTTGCACGCTATTGAAAGACACTGTATAGCCACTGGTGTTTGGGAAGTTAATGCTGCTTAAAAGCAGTCTGCGCCAGCTCATAGATAAATCATTTGTTCACCATTGTGGTCGTTGGCTTGTTCGCTGAGCTTGTCGACCAACTAATTGAGTTACTATTGCGCTAACCCTGCTCACTTATGCATTCTGCTCTCCTGAACACATGATATCTTGGATGGTGTCAGAGCTGCAGTCGGTTGAGGTGTGTGCAGACAAATGCAAACGTTCCACTAAGGTACGTCCAAGAAACAGTAGTTGAGTCAGTAATATCCGATGAGACTGAGATCCCAAATTGTAAATCAGTAAGAGTTGCATCACCTCGGCCATGTCTCATTATGCCTTGCTGAGTGGATCAAATATCACTAGCGAGGGCTTCAGATGGGACTTGGTTGTGTCTCGCATTCACACAAAATTAATTTATAAATGTGTGTAGTTCGTCAGTGGCGTAACAATTGGAACATACGGTTGAGAGAAACTTTGGGAGCGTGTTTACCTCATGGTCGCCAGAGTAGATTAAGCTGACCATGGGCTACCGGATCGCCTTCATGAATATCGTGAGATGCACTGTCATAAAAATCCACTACTACTAAAAGAATTTTCTAAATAGTATAGAGTCAAGTTAGTCGGCTAACTTCTATGTTTACTTCATCCTGCCATTTTTTGGTGACGTGGGCAAGCTTTGATTTCGTGTTCTTCTACAAAAAGACCATCCTATTACAAAATTTTTTGTTTCAGATTTCTTTGAAATTTAGGAATCCAATTACCCTCGTATAACCACGTACTCCGTCGAGGTGCTCATCAACTTAATTAGTGACTGGTGGACCAACTTTCACCCTAATGAGTTTTGTTAATTAGAATCTGTCCCTATGGTTTGGGACTTACAGTTGTGCTTGCGTTAGAATGAGTTGTTGACAATATATTTCCGGAGAGCTAAACATGGCTTCGGGCACATTTTATTCGGATGGGCTGCATTTAAAAATGCTGACCGAATGCTTCAAATAGAAGTACCTGGCGCAAAATATGGCGTGGTCCATCCCGAAGCACTCCGCCTATCAGCAGGAGGCCGGCGTTGTGAACACAGGAGCGAGATAGGTTATGATGTTTGTGGTAGCGATTTGTGGCGCACGAGATTGGACTGGTTCGACAATTTAAGAGAATTTGGATGGATGAAGCGTCAAGTTATTGAAGGCAAAATGCACACAACTTGTGGTAGCGGTGGCGCACGAGATTGGACTGGTTCGACAATTTAAGAGAATTTGGATGGATGAAGCGTCAAGTTATTGAAGGCAAAATGCATGCACCTAGCCTTGTGGCGACCAAATTTTAAAACCGTAGCTGAAATGGGATTCGATGAAGATCAGGGTATAATTGCTTCGGATTGATCTTGATGGCATCCCACTCAACAAACTACGCGCGATTCTTTTGGCCGAGTACGTAAATTTTATTTTAATAACCTTATTTCTACCGGCGCAATGCATGTTGAAATACTGGGCCTTAATAACTGCCCCAATTCGTCTGTCAGATGTAGTGCCGCCCCTGTTTATCTGAGTGTATTGAAAACTACCACAATTCCAGCGGGATACCGAAAAGGCCTTATTCCCAAAGGCAGCCTAGCCTGATCAACCGGTCCGGGCAGTATCTTTTGCTCATGCGAAAATCTATGGTACAGAATGGGGCTTTGATATTTCACTTCTGACTGCGGTAAGAAGTAGTCATAAAAACTGCTGAGTTGGCCATTTATAATGCAATCGGTGACAAGTTGTCAACAACCCTGATTTCATTTTCCATAGAAAACCTGCCGGAGTCAGAAATCATAGTGTTTGATAGAAAATAGTTCTTACGCGCGCGTTCAAAACCTACGAATAGGATCCGATCAATCACTCAGAAGTAAAGTGTGACATAAACCAGGCCCAATAAACCCACAAGACAACGGGT
>NW_008752002.1:6907-14465 GCF_000715545.1 Opisthorchis viverrini | reverse complement strand
CGAAAATGTGCGTTTGGTCTGTGAGCCCCCTTTATCGCCTTTGCACTCTTCATTACCAGTGAGTAGCTTTCAAACTAACTGTCTGTGCTTGTTATTCTTCTATGATAGGTTGCGTTCTTTAGCTCCTTTTACCTTACGAAATATACGAGTACCAGCATATTAATTTGGTGTTACCAGGACACACAACTGTATGTCTCATCATTCATCTTGTGAGTCACTCGAAACTTAGGCTGTTGAATTATGTTAGGCCGACCACCATGGCAACATGCCCGAGGGTTGCTGTTCAAACTTGACGCAATTTTTTTGGAATCGCTCCTTGAAGGTCCGATCTCTTCTTCTGACCATCCGATTCCTTTTAACTGCAGCCCACTAAGTGCTTTTTCCTACTTCACGATACAATGTAAAGTGACGTATAAGAAGTGACATCAAAAATATCACTCCGATTGAGGTCAAGCCGATCAATTTGTAATTACCGCGAGACTTCTGAATAACGAGAGCTATCGAAGAATCTCTCCAGTTGTCTGAGACTGTCCCCTTTTCTCAGTTTCAAGCAAACCAGTTAAGCAAACTGTGACTGGTGACTACATCCTCATCTTTCAACAATGAGATTGGGATGTCGTCCGGACAAGCAAGACGGTCGTGCCTGATAGGTGAAGCTCCCAGCAGCGTGAAAAGATGTGTTGATCTCGTCCCTGCATGAACTCACGTCAGTCGGTGGAGATTAGAAGATAATTCAGGAGATAAACCTGCCCAATTTCTGGATCTACCGAACTCTCATTTTATAGATGAATTGCTCACCGCAAACGCGGCGACGATTTTGGGCGAACGAGTCATCAGACTCCACAAATGCGCTCCGAATCGAGCGCCACTCAGTTATTGGTAAACGCAATCGGCAAGTGATGGTGATGTAATCAGTTTCCGGTTGTGGCTTGCACGCTATTGAAAGACACTGTATAGCCACTGGTGTTTGGGAAGTTAATGCTGCTTAAAAGCAGTCTGCACCAGCTCATAGATAAATCATTTTTACACCATTGTCTCTGTTCAAAGCGTCCGACCCATGTCGACCAACTAATTGAGTTACTATTGCGCTAACCCTGCTCACTTATGCATTCTGCTCTCCTGAACACATGATATCTTGGATGGTGTCAGAGCTGCAGTCGGTTGAGGTGTGTGCAGGCAAATACAAACGTTCCACTAAGGTACGTCCAAGAAACGGTAGTTGAGTCAGTAATATCTGATGAGACTGAGATCCCAAAATGTAAATCAGTAAGAGTTGCATCACCTCGGCCATGTCTCATTATGCCTTGCTGAGTGGATCAAATATCACTAGCGAGGGCTTCAGATGGGACTTGGTTGTGTCTCGCATTCACACAAAATTAATTTATAAAAGTGTGTAGTTCGTCAGTGGCGTAACAATTGGAACATACGGTTGAGAGAAACTTTGGGAGCGTGTTTACCTCATGGTCGCCAGAGTAGATTAAGCTGACCATGGGCTACCGGATCGCCTTCATGAATATCGTGAGATGCACTGTCATAAAAATCCACTACTACTAAAAGAATTTTCTAAATAGTATAGAGTCAAGTTAGTCGGCTAACTTCTATGTTTACTTCATCCTGCCATTTTTTGGTGACGTGGGCAAGCTTTGATTTCGTGTTCTTCTACAAAAAGACCATCCTATTACAAAAATTTTTGTTTCGGGTTTCTTTGAAATTTAGGAATCCAATTACCCTCGTATAACCACGTACTCCGTCGAGGTGCTCATCAACTTAATTAGTGACTGGTGGACCAACTTTCATCCTAATGAGTTTTGTTAATTAGAATCTGTCCCTATGGTTTGGGACTTACAGTTGTGCTTGCGTTAGAATGAGTTGTTGACAATATATTTCCGGAGAGCTAAACATGGCTTCGGGCACATTTTATTCGGATGGGCTGCATTTAAAAATGCTGACCGAATGCTTCAAATAGAAGTACCTGGCGCAAAATATGGCGTGGTCCATCCCGAAGCACTCCGCCTATCAGCAGGAGTCCGGCGTTGTGAACACAGGAGCGAGATAGGTTATGATGTTTGTGGCGCACGAGATTGGACTGGTTCGACAATTTAAGAGAATTTGGATGGATGAAGCGTCAAGTTATTGAAGGCAAAATGCACACAACTAGCCTTGTGGCGACCAAATTTTAAAACCGTAGCTGAAATGGGATTCGATGAAGATCAGGGTATAATTGCTTCGGATTGATCTTGATGGCATCCCACTCAACAAACTACGCGCGATTCTTTTGGCCGAGTACGTAAATTTTATTTTAATAACCTTATTTCTACCGGCGCAATGCATGTTGAAATACTGGGCCTTAATAACTGCCCCAATTCGTCTGTCAGATGTAGTGCCGCCCCTGTTTATCTGAGTGTATTGAAAACTACCACAATTCCAGCGGGATACCGAAAAGGCCTTATTCCCAAAGGCAGCCTAGCCTGATCAACCGGGTCGGGCAGTATCTTTTGCTCATGCGAAAATCTATGGTACAGAATGGGGCTTTGATATTTCACTTCTGACTGCGGTAAGAAGTAGTCATAAAAACTGCTGAGTTGGCCATTTATAATGCAATCGGTGACAAGGTGTCAAAAACCCTGATCTCATTTTCCATAGAAAACCTGCCGGAGTCAGAAATCATAGTGTTCGATAGAAAATAGTTCTTACGCGCGCGTTCAAAACCTACGAATAGGATCCGATCAATCACTCAGAAGTAAAGTGTGACATAAACCAGGCCCAATAAACCCACAAGACCACCGGTTACTCAGTACTTTCGGCAACTGAATTTTACTGGAATATTCCCAAGGATTCTAATGGCTAGCCATTAGAAGTTGCATTTTAGTCAAGCGGTTATTTCCAGCGACACGAGTATAGGTTGGTTGTACGATGGCAGCGACTTTCAGTGACCACGGCAGTCTTGGCAAGTGTGTAAATGGATGGAATCGCAGTTCAAGGCAGCTGCTGTTTACCATGATGGATATAGCACCGTCTGGTTTAAATCGTTTATTTTTGTCTCAATCTATTTCTCAACTGTCCTAGATTTGTGGAGCTTAAACTTGACGCTTCAAGATTTTGCAAATGGGAATCCTGTATTGAGTCTATTTTTTGCCAACCATTCTATGCACATATCTGCACCGACTAGATGGAAGCTTGGAAAAGTGCATGCCCATGAAATTGCTGCTTTTTGTTCTGACAATTCATTTGGCAGGCAAAATATCCGGTTACCGGAATGATATTTTAGTCTCCAATGAGGAATATTACCATACTGGTTGTCATTAAATCAAGCACCTGAATTCCCCGGCCGATAGACTTTTAAAATTTTGAAATCCCCCAGCTGTGCTCCGGGCTGTTTGGTCCGCGAAATTCTTACGCCAGCTGACTCCGGTTTTGCTAAAACTGAGAGCAATGCTTCTTCTTTCCACTGCTGAAGAAGATTTTCTCCTTTCTGCACAAAACGAGTGAGATCAAGCTTCATGGATCTGTAAAAACAACATGGTCGTTTTTATTACCGGTAGAACAACCCGCCTCCAAAGCCCCTGGTTATCTGACGATAGTACTATTCTCATGGAATATCCCTGGTTACTTGACGCTCCCACCGGACGATTTGGGTAGAGTTTAGTGAGTTTGAACAAATAACAAGCAGTATGTTAGCATATATACTCTCAATAACAATCTGATCAAGCGAACACAGCATCAATATTCCTCGATGTGCAGGAGAATTCCCAGTGGACTAGACAATTCGGATGAGTCCGATTAAAGAATTCCGTGTCCGTTTACACTCGCCTTGGTATGCATTCCGCTTAATGGGGTTTATGAAATTGCTGCAAATGATTAAATGGAAAAACCAGTCGGCCTGCGGTAAGATCCGTTAGCTGAAGTCGGAAATTCCATCAGCCTCATTGGTGAGCACTCCAACAGTGATATCTGTGATATCACTGTGATAGCACAGTGATATCACCCACGCTCAAAGTGACAGTTTATCTGTCATTTTACTGTAAACGGTGGTAGCATATCCAGCCAAATCAGGCGCCGCTTGACGGAACGGACTTCCATCAGGAGTTGTGAGATAACACGCGTATTGACACCACCGTGAGGTCCAGTATACCCACCCACAACTTATCAAACTCAATTCAATTTATGCTTGTATCTGCTGAACTAGGTATATAGATCGAACAATCATACGTCTTAGAACACCAACTGGAAGGTGTACCAGAATTGGCCATAGAGCTTCGATTACGTGTGCTAAAGAACGATAATAACTAAATGTCCCTTAGAAACTAGTCACGCCTTAGACTCACTCTTATCTTTTGATTTTATTTTCGTTATCATAGATAAGCATAAGCCTCATTCACTGGCGACTGTTGCTATCGATATTTTATCTACACAGAAACGACTCATGTCTTATGCTGCGCAAGGATTTAGTATATCAGCGGTTTGAATTTGTAGTAGTGAGTTTGGTTTTCATTCACTGTGCACAAACCAACCGGGGATTTGTTCTACCCTATTCATCGTTTTCCCCACATGTATGAAATTTACTCGCTGGGTGCGTACAGCAACAAAAGGGGTCAGTATTGCATGCTCACCCTTTTCTATTAGGTTTTTCTTGCACGATTTTGGTGCCTTAGGTCATCTGCGTACAGCTGAGCTGGAATAAAAAATTCACTTACCGGAACATCTTTCTTAAAAAACATCTAAAAAGCTGCTCTTATATTTTAAGAACCTAATTTGGCAAAATGTTTACCGTGTAAATTTTTTTTTCGATTTTGGTAAATTCTCAACTACTACGTTTCCAATGATTAAACGTAACGAAACGGCTATTTGGACCATATTTTAAGGAAAAAGTATGTACAAGTCCAAAGGGCAATCACCTATTTTATTCATAGATATGATCCTCAGTTTGCCTGGCGGCTCAAACCCAATCGAAAAAGCAACCTAGATGTTCGAATTGCCAAAACACATGGAGCTCTTAAAGGTTGGGCGACGAAAACACTAAACTCAGTGGATGTACCCGGTGGGTGAGGATCAGTAGCTATGCGGTTGTTTGGGCTCGCTTGCAATGATTCGTCAAATGTGAACAGCATTTTGATTGGACGGGAGGATATTATAAGTTCCTAACGCGTCCGTTAGATTACTTCCCAAGCACGTGTTGCATGAGGATGATCAGAGCTTGCCTGGTCTTCGTAGCGTTTTCCTTATCTATGCCCAGTATTCAAGGATATTATGAAAGTAAGTGTGTGGAATTAAATATTTTAATGTTATGCCCTTCATGTGGCCCATTATAATGGGGCAACTGTGAAGGTATACAAAACTGTTCGCAACCAGACGAAGTGTAAAACACGAATGAGTACGTAGGTCGTATATCAAAACAAACCCCATGCGATTTTGGAGATGTTTACGAGACATCAGGGGAGCTTAGCGCTGAGAGAAATCTTGCTTCTCGCACAAAAGCTTCGTCAAGTCAACGGGATGTTTTTAGAAATTCAAAACAGATCATGGAGGTCAGTTTCATCATTTTACTCAGTGATGAGTGTTAACGAGACGTTCTTGTGTGCCGACAACTGCGGTTAAGTAGGACTGACGAACTGGTATTAAGCTGAATTAGTTCTTCGGGTTTATGCTAATTTGGTAGGATATTCCTCTTGGGCATTGTCTACAGATTTTGCTATTCTGTGAGTGTTGGGATGTTTTAAGAAATGTGTTGGGGTTTATGAAGAAAGAGGGTTTCGCTTTCTCAGGATTACATTCCAGACATTACATCGCTTTATCCGCAGGGGCAGGACGTCTGCTAGGTTGACCTAAATTCATTTTCCTAATCTGCTGTCCACGAGCCTGACAGATCTGCGCCCTCAAGTCTATTCACGTTGGGTAGCTTGGTGAATTTGGCGATAACGATCACCATTGGCTGTGGTATTAATTTTAATACACTCTCCAAATCTTCCACATTCTCAAGATTTGTTCTGTCTCCTCACTGACTCCTTTGTGAAACTCCTCGGCTGTTTGTCCTGTTTAAAACTTCGTGTGTGCACACTCCTTTGGCCACTCAGCCAGGAAGGTATTTTTCAATTGCGTGATGATTCCCTGGAGAGCTACTCTAATTTTAACCGTTATCAAAATCCTTCTAATGACTTCGGACTTCGTGCCTGCTAGGGAATCACTGCCATTCCGACTTCTATTTTTGGTTTTGGCGTCCAAGGCAACAAAATTCTCAGTTGCGGGTTTCTTAAATTCTCCCTCCACGTGTAGTCTGAAACCCCATGATTGTGTGTTGGTTCCTGGTGAACACTGGTACTCCTATGTGGCATGCAGTCTAGAAAGTGATTGAATATACAGCCTTCATCAACGTGGTTATCTCGAAATGCGTCCTAAATCACTTGCCCATTTTTCATTTTCATTTGTCGTCGCATAGGCTATCATGCTGACCTCACATTTGATGTGTATGTGATTGCTAAATTTTCGCATTGTTTGACTGCGCAGTTATCCTATGATTTATCCACGCCACGTAATTTTTCATTCATTATTTTGCAAATGTATTTGTATTGAGCTTTGTCTGCAATTTATTTGCCCTCTTATCGTTAGCGCTGCGTTAAACTCTATTAATAAATTTTGGTTGGACGCGATCAGAAAGATTCCGAATGCGCTATAACACAAGGTTTTGCTGCATACTCCGGCATACTCCGGGGTGATCGCGCTAGATCGGAAAGAATGCTTAGTCCACTTAATGCCGAAAAACCCTATGTAAACGCTCGAAACTGGCTAAAGCTTTGGGTATATTCACCAGCCTAAATCGAAGATTTCGGAAATCCCATTGTCAGACCTTGTTAATAAGAGCAACGAACTGAGTCAAGAGGGAATTTACTAAGATTCAGTAATACTTGGATGCCTCCAACCCTCTGATTTACAGAGAGTTTTGTCAACCAGTAGCAAGCTCCTTGATATGGCCGCACCCTCTGTCCAAGGAATATTCGTGTACATCTATTTGATATTAAAACTAACCAGAACTTCCTATAGCCCTAACGGAAATCCAGTAACTATTTTGGCAAAGCAAGTTGGGTCTTTGCTGCGGAGTTGCTTATTGGAGAACACTAAATGAAAATCTAGAGACCATCTGACAGGAAAGTAAAACTCTCATATGCATCTTGTTTACGAAGACTGAACATCCATCTTCTCCTGGAACGCGTCTTCCTGAACTTTCCTGGATACTCATTGACTGTTACAAAAATGCAAGCAAATGCTACAAAACGACTCAATATATTTTGTAGTAGACCTCCCTTTTCAAGACACACGAAGCGGAGTTACGATAAACATACTACTTGCATGCCTTGTCAGTAGTATCCACTATTACACCAGTAGCAAATTCTTTTCTACGGACACAGCTTCTGTCCTAGGAATATTGGCGTACATCTAATTGATACCAGAACTTTGTCCAGCCCTAACGGAAATCCAGTCACTATTTCGACAAAGTATATGAAGCTTGCAAGTGTGGTGCGGATGAATATCATGTACATGATTCTACTATACATATATATATATA
>NW_008752002.1:0-6868 GCF_000715545.1 Opisthorchis viverrini | reverse complement strand
GCATACGAAATATATACCCGTAGCGTCTTTCACACCACTTTTCACTATTTCAGTGGAGCAGTTGAACACCCTCCTACAATATTATTCCCCGACCGGTAAGTTGTTATTTGCGGCTTCATTTTGCTAGCTGATGTCTCATTCAACGGTATCGGTGTTGTACGGCCAGCTGACTGGTCTTGCCTGATCACAACACAGCCGTTGCATTTCTCACCCTGGACACGCAAGACATTTCCGTTTCTAACAGGAATGGAGCACAAAATGATGGCTATCAAGTGGATCAAATCCAACAAATGAATAGCTTAAGCTGCTCAGAACAGCCGCTTGATCATTCGGCGTATGCAGTGCGAAAACGTAGATGCTGCGGCTAATCCTGACAGTGTGATCCTGTGTACACACAGTGAAGTTCGGATGTCTCATCTGTAGTTGGACCACACAGACAGCCTCAAAACTACTCTTACGGTGAAGCAAAATGACCTGTTTCGGTTAACCAAGCGAACAATGTTTACAGCAGTTGAGGTTCCAAACGCTCCTTGGAGCCCAGCAACGGTCTGGCAAGGAAAGAGCCTGCGTAGTCTGTTCCCTAGTTGCCGTTGTATATCTCAACTTTACGGCTGGAAAACGAAAGAAACATCTATACACAGACACAATTCAGGTGTAAATGCCTACCTGACCTTTGGAGCTGAGTGTGTCAAAGTCTTGGGTGTAAATCAAGAACACAAGTCTGCAGTCCGAAGCATAATTATGGAAGTTATTTCGGAGTGGAGAGACCGCCTGTGGCAGATAGCTGCCTCTAGGAAACGGAATGGATTAGTTCTTTTTAACTAATGAACAGAAGGGACGATAATGAATATTACTCGTTAATTATCTCCCATAGGCACCACCGAGTTTGAACATGGTAGTGAGCCACTAACAAACACCCTTTGTTACAGTGTATTCTGCCGGAATCACACGTCACAAGAAAATATTGCCCCATCTCTCAGTTTGCACAAGTAGCCCGACAAAAGAGCACTTTCGTTACCTCCAGCTTTGAAGACAATTTGGATTGTACGATAGTAATGGTACAAGCAGTTCGGGTAAACGATTGTTTCTAGTTTCAAACACTCAAGCTCACATCTTTCTCTTGAAAACTGCGCAACCAAGATCGCTTCAAACTCTTTGCCCACAGGTCATATCTACTAATATATTGTCGCTTCTTACAACTTCTTCCCACAAATAAAATCCGTAAATATTATGCATCAGATGCAGTGAAAAACTTAGTCCCCGCGCCTAGTAAGTCAGTAAGAGTTATGTCTTCAGAGAAGAAAGCATATTTAGATCTAATGTCACCGCACG
The DNA here is from genome assembly GCF_000715545.1 of Opisthorchis viverrini. Taxonomy (NCBI): domain Eukaryota; kingdom Metazoa; phylum Platyhelminthes; class Trematoda; order Opisthorchiida; family Opisthorchiidae; genus Opisthorchis; species Opisthorchis viverrini. The sequence continues at coordinate 5,536 of NW_008752002.1, read as the reverse complement.
TTTCCAGCCTAGCGAATTTTAACGTCTGAGTACAGAATGAACACTTGAACAATTCAACATAGGAGTAAAAACCGAAATAAACAGCTAAGATTTGTGAGTAAATTCGAAAACCCGGATACACTGACGTTGGTTTTTAGGGAGTATCCAGTCGCTTCATATTGGATGCAGTGATGTGGTCTAGACGATATTTGAGTGTCTGGGTCGTTCCATTCATGTCATCCTAGCAAGGGAGACTGGGCACTCATGCGGAATGTTTTTGACAGCATAGTACCGGAGTTGGCAATCTTATTACTACTGCTTTGGCTGCAATCAAGCAAAGCCGTTAGGTCCGTACTGAGCCTAAAAGATGCTCGTTTATTGGTTGCTGATCAGGTGGCTGTTGATCTGCTCGCCGAGCTTGGCAATTGGCTTGCAAACGTTTCGTCACCATACGAGGAGACATCATCAGTGCGCAATGATTGTCAAGCTCGCCGTTAGTTACCCGTAGCGAGGGTCGATCTCACATCCTGCCGCTTTGCCTGGAACACCAGCGTGCAGACTGGCCATGAACATGCGGGCTGCTTCTTTTCATTGCGCTCTCCTGGTCTACAAAAATGCGGAATCTCGCTCTGCTATTGGGAAGCTAGTGGATTCAGAAATCAAACGAAACTTTCAGAACCGGCTCCTCAAGCGACTTTCAAACCGTCCAATGTCAGATACCAAAGGCTAGTGTGAACAGATTTCCACAGTGCTACTCAGAGCAAAAACTTACCGTTTGCGTATAACCCAGTCAACATCACTCAAGCATTGGATCTCTGATAGAACCGTGGTTTTGCTGGTGGTCCGGTGGTGGTGGCCGTAATCACAACGCAACCAGACGCGTCATCCAAAACCAGGTAAAACTGAGTGTCCGTGCAGGCCAAAAAGTCTGGTGGACCAGAAAGGCTGAAGTAATAGAAGATGCAACAAACGCCTTAAACATAAGCAGACTGGCCCACTGGATTCGTTAATTTGGTCCTCAGAAGCCTCTTTTGAAAGAAATCACCAGAGACACGAATGTCTTTGAAACCCAACAAAATAATACGTTTGGACCGATGGGCGCCACACTTTGAACACCAATTGAGTTGGCCACCCGCTCCTTCTAGTCCAGAATACCGGCCCTGATGACATTCCACAATTATTGCGTGAATTCCTGAGCCATCATCTGTCTAGCCTGTTAGCGCCTATCTGAGGGAAGGAAGCTGCTCCAAGTAACTGAGATTGGTCATTTGCGAAAAGGATACTCACAGTGAATCTAGCAACCACAGAGGTGTCATTTGACTGCTGTTGTATCACTGATTGTTCGTCGTCTTACGGCGGCACCTGGAATTCTGACGCGTGAGCGCCAAGAGGAACTCCATCCAGTGGAGGCTGCGTAGACCACATCGTCAAACTCCATCAGGTACTAGAACAACGCTACATATTCCTTGATTTCAAATGTGCGCTCGATTCTGTTGATCGCTTGGTGCTGTTGACCATGCTTTCGTTATCACAATGCGTCCCCATATTCACATAGTTCTGGAGAATTGAATGTATGGTGAGATTCCAGATATATCCCCTAAAAAGGCGGTGGCCGTTGAGAATATCCACCTTCTGTTATTGCTCCAATTTACCATAGATAAAGTGATGAGTTGAACGCTGGAAAGTCTTCAAAACCCAAGTATGCAAATTGTTGCTGGTGGAACCCTTGTTAATCTGGAGTACACGGACGATATCACACGCATATCTGAAAACAAAGGCGATGCAAAATCTCTTTTAAATGAACTGGAAATCATCAGACCATTTTTCAGCATGCTTCTTGCACGGTCAAAGTACAAAGTTATGCTTCGTAAATTGCACTCTATGAACATACCTCTTACAACTGAAGGAGAATCACTGAAGGTTGGGGGGTAGTTTACGTAGTTTGGTGTATAAGCTCTGATGAAGGCGGATCTGATGAAGTCAGTGCACAAATATCAGAGGCCCGAATAACGTTCACTAATTTTCGTCACTTGTGGCGTCAAGATGGCTATCGCTGTCACGCACTATGCTAGATTAAGGGTTGTATTTTGGGCTGGTTGTGAAACATGGCCTTTGAGGAGAGATGATGTGAGTCGTCTTCAGATTTTTTGCCACCGATGCCTGAGATGCCTTTGGAGATTTCGTAATTTGGCAATTAGAAAACGAGCATTTGGTCTCGGAGCATTTACTTCAGTCACGGAAATCATACAACGCCGTCACCTGTGGTGGCTCAGCAAGGTGGTATACATGCAGAAACACCATCTGCCAATATAAGCTTTATTATTTTTTCCCCTTTCAGAATGATGGAAAGCGCGAGGTGGATAACGCATGACTTGGCATAGTGGTGAAGAAGAGGTTACGAAGAGTTGGGGTAGTTTTGGTGTTGTACGCCTTCAGGACGGGGTCCACGTGACCCCACACATACTTGGGTGAAGAGATTGGGAGAATGGGTGGCTGGCCTGTGTCTGTAGCGTTCGTTTTATCAGTTGCTTTCCAGATGGTCTGACTGAGCGCTTGGAAATTTAGACATCTCAGAATGCTTGCGGCAGGCCTTTCATTCTGAGACATTAAATATAATTAGGTGGTAGTACGGCAGTGGAGAATGAAGTTCAACAGTGACTGTGCTGTCTTTGATGTTGATGATGATAAAACTGCGGCCAAATAGTTAATTGTTCAGCCACTGGACGGTGGGTATCTGGTTCAAGACACTTTCTTTTCGTAAGGAAAGTACTGCTGTTAATTCTCACTAAGAATGAAACAGCTGTACAGTGCCTCCCGGCGTCTCGGCATAAACCAGCTTTATTGACAGGACGAACTATCTTTTATAGCAGATAGCTTATGGGACACGAATTTCGGACTGACCTCTGCAGTGACCACAGTCTTCGTTGTGATCGTCGCCCGCAACTTTTTCTGTACTTTGTGGATATGCATAAGAGCTATTTCAGTATTCACTTGGGGTCCCGTACCCAGCAAAGGGCTATTTTCTTGACCGATGGTGTCAGAAAATCTTACGCATAGGCTGAAGAAATAAAGCAACTTATGAAAAGCTCTGCTGTCACAAAATGTCCCATACTACGCATTGTGTTAAATTACTTCACAAAGGTTTTTCTCACCATCCGAATTTCGTTAAAGAACTTCTCATCTTGACCACTGCCGTAGGTGATTGAAGCTGACGGACCGCATCCATGTCATTCAAAGGTAGCACTTAATGTTCTACTAAAATATTGTTCGTCATGCTTTTATTCTTGAAACGATCAAGTATAATGCTGCTAAATGACGGCAGTGCCGAGAACTGCAGTCGACACAAAGTGTTGGCAGTTAGCAGGAGTTTTCGTTCATTTCGTGCCGTCTGTCGGTCTTCCGTCGCTTCCTCGATGGAAGTGTAACCCACGGAAACTTACACACGGCCGGCTTATACAGCTCTGTTTTGGTCTAGCCCCCACTGTCCGTCTGCACTTGTTACCCAGTCAACATACTGCCTGACCTAATTACAGCATGTACACTTATCTCTTCATGTAATCCTCCCTTACGAGACGTCCTTGCTCCGGGATTGAAATTACTCCGCGCGATGCTTGCCATTTTTGGCAACCGATTCATTTCTGCGCCGTGCATTTGACATCGTCTGACGTCACTCTGTCTTCCATTTGTGTATAATGCCCGTGGACCCCGAAAGTGGCCATTTACTGGATACAAGCCTCCACGTGAATACGGAAACAGTCCTCGTACCTATATGTATGAGATACAGTAAAAGAGTCAGATTTCTATCACAACGAAGGGCACTACAGATTTCACCCGTATAAGTATCTGCAAGTCTTAGCCTTGGATTTAAAGGCGGATACTGCGGGCCATTTTCTGGGACCCATTATGAACTCCTTTCCCAAAGTAGTGCGTTGCATATGAATTTACTTGCCCTGATTCTGGTAAGGAATATCCCATTCCGTTTGTTTCATAGTTAGTGATTCCAAAATCTGTGTGACACAACCAAAAAGAATACCATAAGTGCAGACGAGTGAGGTTTATTTGACAGCTCTGTCACATGTCCTGTTTTACATCATATTCAGCATTTCACATCCGCGTTGGTTGTGTCTTCTACCCCTCCAGTGCTCCACAAATAACGTGTTATTGAAACACACATTCAACAACGGCTATTTCATCGGAAATGACGTACATCGTGGGAAATATCTGTCTGGCGTTTGCGAATTCATTTAAGGTTATGAGCGAGAACATCCACCGTTCTGCTTAGCAGATCAGCCTTGTAGGGATTCCACTAGTTTAAATAGCGGCAAATTTATGGTTCAACTTTCGTGCAATACGGGAAACGCAGAGAGATTTGTTTGCCTCAGTTGTAATTCATTTTGTTGGAAGGTGAGCATCAGGGGTTTTCCTTTGTATGTCAGAAACCAGTGGGAGCTTTGATTCTTCGTGAAATACGTATCCCACTCAACGCATTCATGACTGACTTGTAAGAGCTAAGCGTTTCTCGGTTTTCCCTTTTTGTTACCCTAGGTATGAGAGATTTCGCTATGAGCTCTCCCACACTAATAAGATGTTGCAAAATTTGACTCTTCCTGCAGCTACTTAAATCCACATTTTATGATTATGTATAGTTCCAGAAAATCAGGCTAAATTTAAGGTCATTCAGCTTTTACTGTGCAAACCTTTAGGTCGAACGAGCCGTTAGAAGTATGGACCACCTGAGGGTATGGAAGGGAAATGCATTGTCTCTGATCTCTAAAACAGAGCTCAACAACTGCATTGCGTTGTGGTTAAACTTGTTCTGGATTATGTCGGTTACAGAGCATGAAAATATCACCAACGCGCTGTCAGCTGAAATGCTCAACCTCGATCCTCCGATTCGGCTGATCGTATTTGGTGTTGTCCGTGGGAATATCAGACGACTGGCGATCGATTCCAGAGCATATGATGACCCGGCTAATATGTCAGTACATTCGGAATAGCAGGTCACATTTGTCTGACACGTTGGTCACTCTACAGGGACGGAGGGGCGGTGTCACAACAGTCGGTTGTGATGTGCCATGTGCACAGCAAATGTTAATTCGTTGACCTTAAGATATCAGTTGATTCATGATTGATTTGATTCCTGTATTTAATTAGTAAAATAACTTTTATCGCGGGGAATGTGGTGCCCAAATTCAAAAACACATTTCCTAAAATCCCGAAAAGATATTTCACAGATATAACATACGAAAAAACCGATTCAAGAGCAAACATATTTTTAACTCATAGCCGCATTCAGAAACCCATCACATGCCTACCTCGGTTTCTGGACCACGTTGTCTTCCACATCAGTTTCGCTCATGTTCAACTTTTGGGAAGATCCCCATTGTATACATTAATGCGTTGCACTCTTATTTTGCCCGGGTTCGTCATTGAAATCAAGTACTCGTTGAGATTAAAAACAACGCAGGGAAGCCTTGAGGATACCTGGGGTTAGCAAAGTAATTGAGTATGTCTAAGTTAATATGGCTAACCGCATCGAGTGCCAAATAGTGAATGG
>NW_008752001.1:546332-548942 GCF_000715545.1 Opisthorchis viverrini | reverse complement strand
AATGCTTCTAAGCGACTTTATTGTAACTGCGCACGGATGTAACAGACACCAATTTTACCGAAAGAGGATTCATTCGCTCATTGTACTCTTTTTCCAACTTTGTGGTTCCAAAGTGAAAGTGGAATGATAATTAACAGGTATCGACAAAAATGTAGTCCGCCGATTGAATGACCACGTGTCGACCGGTATCGCACCTTACATGAGCTACGGTGAAGACTGTCTTGATTTGATTGTCCAGTTTTCACTTCTCTGCACACGCATGTATTCCTACTGGGGCCAAACTCACCTTAGAGCATGAATACATTTGCCATTGGTGTTCGAGTGACAAACAATCCGCGAGGTATTTGAAGAAAGCTCATTTAATTCTCATCATTATTTTGCTTGTGCGTACCGTCATTCTGGTGTGATGCATTATTCTCTGTTTTCGGGGATATTGCTAAACTATATGCTCACTGAAGGCGTTTGATCTTAATGAGTTAAGCGTTCGCTATTTTTCCGTTGGTAACAGTTCTTATCCCGTTTTAAATATGGATTTTAAGGTTATTGGCTATTTTGATGTCAAAACTAGGAGATGAAGTGTGTAGGGTCCTTGCAATGGGTGGGAACCAAGGAGCCGACCAGATATTCGGAGGACCCAAAGCCCATTCCAATCTACATGACGATTCTAAAGCACACCTATTCCTCTCAGTCTAATCAGTTGTATTTTCTACATAAACGCTACAGCCAAGGCAAGTGGCGAAATTTAGAACAAGTAACTATTAGAAATCGAGTCCAATGGCCTATAACTAGATATCCGGTCTCAGGTACTGATGTTCGAACGGGATGTGTATAGGTGAATCTGAACTCCGTCCAATAGAAAAGGGGGAGTTTAACGTGAACAGATTTTTGGGGGATAATACTCACCGGCCGGAGCAGATCTCACCAAATCCCGATTTCCTGTGGTGGTAGCTGTAGCTGAGAAAATACGTAATATTTTACGAGCTATCTGAACAAACGCCCGGCATTGTGACGAGTAAGGTGGCAAACGGAGTTTTTGAGTCGGAGAGTGTAAGCATCCGGATGTGGTCATCATTCTGCTCCTGTTCCAAGGAGCAAGAACAGTAAGTATCTCGATTGTCGTTTTTTAGGCTTTGAACTCCTACAACCGCTGGGGAAATTTTCCTTCTTCCCCTGCAGTTGGCCAACACCAGTTGTTTACAATAATGATAGTGGGTTATCCAAACCAAAGTCAAATAAACTCACATCTTGGAACAAAGACGGTTGTCGGCTGACGTGCTAGGGTGGTAAAAAATGAAAAGTTAAGCAAGGATTGGCATTTGAGTTGAGCACTAAATTTGTATAGTGGTTTGTGTCTTACATGCAAATATGTTTGGGCTTTCTGGTTTCACAAACAGGTCGCCGCATCGGTAATGAAAACTGACTCTAACATAGTGCACTGCACCTAATTATAATTGAGGTCCATCTCAAAATAAATTTATTAAATTTACTAGAAATAACAGTATCCTAAAGCCAAATCGAATTACCCAGTGAAATTTTATTCACAGGTGACCAGTTTTCGACAATATCTTATCAGGGGCCTTAATCACTGAGTTATGTGGTCATCCGAACTTTCGAGAGCACATGGTCCCAAACAGACTAGCCGTTTCAAATATTCTCTCTTTTAGCAATTTACTTATAACGTTTGTGCCGATGAGTCTATATGATTTGCAACATATCATAAATAATACATTTGGATTCACAGATAATGTACCAGACGTCAGCGTTTTACCCCAATGGAGTCATTCATTCGGACAACCTACTCATTTCATATAGATTCCACCAGTTTCCCTGGAGTCATCATACACCATGCTGCACCAAATGTTTATTCTGACGCTGCCTCATAAATATATTTTGACTGCGAGATATTTTCGCCCATACATTCTCGCATTTTTAACTAGCTTTACTCAAAATGTGTACTTTCCGAGGAAAATATAACATCTCTTCTTGTTTTAAACTCTAATCCCCTTATTTTCCTGAAGGTATGCAGCCAGTGCTCTTTGTCCTTTTTGTTGAGGATTGTTTCCGCCTGCAACAAAAACACTTTTTGAGTCAAACATGAACTGAAATCTGGTACATAGGACTCACCAACCGGAGCAGATCTTACCAAATTCCGAGTCTCTGTGTTCGCGGCTGTAACTGAAGAAATATGTCGTGCTGACGCACCCATCCCCGAGGATTCAATGCATAATTCTAAAGTTAATAGCTCGCGAACGCTTTACACCATAAAATATTTCCCTTGAACTCAGGTCTTTTTTTCCCAGTGGAACCGTTACAATATAACATGAACTACATTCATTGCTGTTGACGAAGTGTACCTTCCTGAGGCGTTTCTGTTGATGGAATGGAGTAAAGTATATTACGAAGATAGTTATAATTTGGTCTCACTGTTGGCCTGTATTCATTTTGCTGCCGAAATGGGTAGCATCGCATTAGGATTGTAGAAGCAAGCACCGTACATCCGCGAAATCAGCACTACTCGGTGGAAAATGTCAGGTGAGATAAATCCGCTTGACCTCTAACCCAGTGGTTGAAGTATAAATCGTGGAAACTACTCATAAGGTTGCTGAAAAC
>NW_008752001.1:537447-539207 GCF_000715545.1 Opisthorchis viverrini | reverse complement strand
GTGCCTGGGAAACTGGAATCTCTAAGGCGAAAGAGAGACAAAGATACATCAGACAAAGTAACAGAGAATGTGCAGAGGTTGGTGCTTGTCTCGTTGGCAGATGTGACCACTTCATAGCCAGGTGGGGAGTAATAAATAGATAGAGTCGAAGGGGAGAGAATATAGCAGCTAGCAAAGTAGGGGTTTAGGGATTCCACGATGTCAGCAGGGTCAGAGAGAGGTTTCCCGCCGGCGGCCACAATGTTTGAAACTGCAGATGAATTTGAGAAGCAACGACGGCGAAAGAGGCGCCCCAGCATCTTAGGCTGTAGAAAATGGGCTACGGCGATCGATTCCCCACACTTTTCAAGGGCGAGTTTGGCCGTGGTAATATCGGTCATAAGTTTGTTGATTACAATGAGGAGGGAGAGGTCATCGGATTCAAGGAAGAGCCTAAGATACTTCCTAAGCTTATGGCGGGTAGCGGGTATTCGTGTGGCTGGATGACAACCAGAAGCATGGGAAGCTCTTGTGGGAGCAACTAGATATAATGATGATAGCAAGTTGTCGTGAAAGATGTTAGCCACGTTTTGCGTGTCACCAGAGACAAAGAACTCGTCCCAGGACTTATGGCGCAGTGAGATTGCAAAGGCTTCAAGAATGCCCGGGGAAAGGATGAAACAGGTTAAGGGAGGAAGAGTAACTGAAGGTAGAGTACTTGTCCAGCTGCAAGTTACAATACAATGGTCGCTGTCAGGAAGCTTCGGACCAACTGCAGCAGTAGGACGCAGATAGCTGTTGACAAGGGCAATGTCCAGGGTGTAGGTACCGCGTGTTGGTTGCCTTACAAACTGGGACCAGCCTTCGACATTAAGTCGGTTAAGCAGGGGCGAAAGGCGCAAAGGGGAGTTTTGTTGAGACCGGGCAATCTCAGGAAGGTTGAGATCCCCAACAATTAGTTTGTTCGGATGAGGTAGAGCTTGAGTGTGAGAAAGAAGCATAGAGAGACGATTAATCGAGCTAATGGAGTGTGGAGGGGGCATGTACCCGAGGATGAACGGCGGATTACCCCGACAGGCAGAAAGCCAAACAGATTCTGGAGTGTCAGCCAGTAGTGGATCGTCAATGGTGGAGACTTCCATATCAGTTCTGGCGTATATGAGGCAGCCACCACGGCGGTGGGAACGATCAGAACGGAAGTTAGTGTATCCCGGAAGGGATAAGGGCATCCGGTGTGTTAAGAGAGAGCCATGTCTCTGTGATGCAAATGAAGGTTGGACGAGCTATAGTAGGGCTAGCTTGGATGTAGTGCAATTTAGATAAGAGAGCGGATGTTGATTAGAACGACAGAAAGATTGCTAGCGGGATCGGGGTAGGTGGGTAATATGGCTAGCAAGAAGTTGACAAGCCCAGGGAGATCAGTATGGAATGGAGTAGAGACAGGGGAATCGGGGGTCTCCGAATTAGTAGGCGAAGTATGACCAGGTAAAGATACGTGAGAATAAGATGATGGGGCGTACCGAGATGGGTACCGAGAGAGCGTTTGGATGGCGGGGCAGGTAGCGGAGCTCCATGGACAAAGAGTAACAGGCTGGGTCGAGTAATTGTTTGTAATAATGTAATGTAGTAATGTAATAATAATCGACATAGTCAGGAGGTGGTACCTTGTGTGGTAGCTTAACAGAAACAGCGGGATTTAGGTCACACGTGATGGAAGGGCAGGCAGCACTGAACGCCGCTAGTACAGCTCCTTTCACATTTTGCCACGCTTCATCCAAATG
>NW_008752001.1:529042-537130 GCF_000715545.1 Opisthorchis viverrini | reverse complement strand
AGTAGGTAGTGCTGAAAAGGGATCCCAGGCATATTGTACGCAGGTTTCCAGAGGGCCGGAAATTGAGAGGGTCTAGGATTACGTAACGGTAGTTGTAGTTTAGAGACCGGGCCAGGAAACTGACAGAGGCTGGAGGGCTCACAGATGTGCTTATGAGGAATTACGGGTTTAGTCGAGTTTTTAGAAGGGCAAAGAGCGGGAGCTCGGGGAGTTGGTATAGGAGAAGGGGTCACGGTGCCAGGCTTGGACAGCGAGTGCTTGAGTCCAAGGAAGCGCTTTGGTGGGGAGACACGAAGTGTCATTAGGACAGGAGATCTAGAGTGAAAACCTGTGCTATCATTCTCCACCACAGCCTCATGTGTGGGCTGATTAGTTACCATATCTCGTAAATCAGCAGTCAATCTCGTTGTCGTGGTGGAGGTCAGAGATAACATTTGTGGATGCGCAGAGATAGGAGTGGAAGGCTCATGGTCATGAGCGCGGGGTACAGGACGTAAGTCCAACAGACAGCTTTGCGTGGCATTGTGACACTCGACAGCCCAAGTACTGGTGGGTGACGGGGCAACAGGTTCAAGCGACTTTTTGGTAAGCTGTCTCTGCATTCTTGTATGAGCAGATTTAAGTTTTAAGGTATGGAATTTTTTGGTAGATGAGAGAAGAGTCCGGGCTGTTAGCAGACGCGTAGCATTTTTTCATCCCGGATTTGCATTACTATCGGGCAGCACATAGATAGTTTCAACTTCCGGAGCCGCCGAGCTTTGCATATGGTGTCCTGCGTGCCACATGCATTCAGGATGGGAGTTTTGGCATGCTCAAGTGGTATTCGGTCGGATGCATTGAATATTACGACTTGATACCGGCATTCGATGCGTTGACTAATCACAGTGGCTATGGTGTCAATAAGAAGTGACGCTTTTTCTAAGTTTGTTTGATTGCATGTTGCGTCAGGATTCAGAAGGCATGCAATCGATTGTAGNGGTTCGGGGGGAGGACATTTCGTTCTGCATTTGGCGCACACGTGTTTTGAGATTTTCTAGGTCATTCAGGACTTCAGAACCTACTGACAACGGTAAGAGAGTGTTGCCGGGTTGAGGAGGCAAGGATTTGTCAGTTAGAACAATTGAACAATCTGAGGTTGCCTGGTATATCGTCTTTGCCGACTTCGAGAGGTGAGGGGGTTGGTAGCTGTATTTTCTGGATCTAAGGGCTACTTTGAACATACTAGGAGGATAGCTGATGGGGATTCGAGGTCTAGCGACCGCTTTGAGGAAGACGGGAGCGGTCATAATGAGAAACTTTAGAGCAGATTGAGGAATGATTGATTTGGTGGAATACATTTGAGAGTTCTAGGGTAGTAGGAAAACTACAGATTGTAGTAAGAGGGTCACAGTCAGTCTCAGATACCCATGTGGGCTGGTAGTTCAGATAGGACTGTGGAAACGTGAAACAGTGGCGAACGTTGGACGGAACGACTATGTAGATGAGGACTAAGCACGCTCTACAAACTGGGGCTAGCACTGATTAGGCCTACTGGAGAAAAGAAAGCCTGTTTGGCACCGTGAAAAATAGCTATCCAGTATAAAAACCTGGTTAAAGACCTATGGGTGGGCTAAAATTTCGGTTTCGCTTCCTTAGGGCATCAAAACTTTCCATAGTATAAATGGTTACAACGGCCTGCTCAACTGGCCAAAGGCCCTTGTTAAAAATGCTATGCTTCGCTAATGGTGAGGACGGACAGGAGAATTCCGGGGACCTTCATCGCCCAATCCGGTGCAGCTACGCCAGCAACAGCCAGGTCAGTCGGAAACAAACCTGGAAAATCAGCGGCCACAGAGAGCACCTGGGTGCTAATATTTGAGTCGTAATATTCGACTGTGCGTATGCAGTTTGGTTACATCAGTACCAAGACCGCTACTTATGGTGCTCATATGACCGAGCGTACAGAAGAATCAAAAGGTGCGACTTCATAGATGTTCTCAATAGCCATAGTGCCAATCCACATGATGTGGATGGTAATGTGTAATGGTGTATACTACTGATTAAACACGTGGTTGGAGTCGGGGCGCTTTCGTGCAGTCGACGGAAGACTAATATGAAAATTGATAAAACGTTTTGCAGGGTCTTGCTTGTTGAAGTTCACCAATCAAAGAACGCCGAAAAAGTTCATAAAAACGCTTGTTTTCCAAAAACTTTGTGCAGATGAGATTTTCAATTTCCTTTCTAATTGGCTGTGGCTCCTTATCTTATTGGTGAACTCACACGGAGGCACCTCTCTTTTTGGCATCATGCGTAATCACAAAACCGGAATTTGGTTGCCTAGGCGTTTCGGGAATAGGGCTATTTGGACTCTCCAGGAGTCCTGATGAAGTATTTGAGGAAGCTAGATTAGAGCCAAAACGGCATTAGTTGAATGCTCTTGTGACAACTCTCTGAGGCAGGATAAAGGCGGCTCCGAATGCGGCCACAACAGACCGAGAGAAGACGGACGTACTTGCAGCGAAACAAGCTTCTGCCGGAGGATTTAACTACCAGCCGACCACAAGGAGGCTTCGAGGTAGTTCAGGGAGGCGGAAATGGGGCTAGAATGCGCTCCAGTGTGGTTGGGTCAAGGCTTGAAGGATTCGAAGAAGCGCTGCGTCAGCAGCTGCTATCAGACCAGTTTGCAGAACATGTTAGTCTAGTGTTTGGTTCTCAATTGTGGTAGGCAAGAACGATCGGCTGGTTAAACGTACAGAATCTGGGTCACCTGGTATGGAAAATGTTTGAAGCGTAGCTGGCCATACTGCAATCATGGGAGAAGCAGACGAGTCGCCAGTGGACGATCTGCAAATAAAGATGCACTAAATTATCTAAATTTTTGCTTTCATGGAGACAGAAGCACCGAGTTATGGTGGGGTGCGTGTATGCTCCGACTGAGGTGTGTAGAGTCACTAGAGGAAAAGCATTTTTGCCGTGAGTAACCACCTATCAATTATAGAAGCTTGTTTGCTCGCGTTTCCCCAGGCTCACTGCAAATAATGCAACGACACAGGCCATTGTAGTGGTCGTGATAAAGATACACTGAAAAAGATTGGCTCTGCTCAACAGATAGAGGCAGTAGGGTCCTTGGGACAGCCATGATATGATGTGCGATCCGTTACACACCAGCGGTCAATGGAAGTAGTCTGCAGGTCACAGAGCACACATAAGCTCAAATATGTGTCCCTAGACCGCCATCTGTGTTCATGCGCACTGTCCTCGACCACCAACGGCAGGCCAACAATTGCAGACGTTGAGCCCCAACGCAGCAATCAATCGCCCAATGACGACTGTAACCCTTCTGGGTGCCAGCCCTTGAAGTTTATCCACTACTTGGTTTGGTTGTTTACATAGGCCGTTAAAGGTTGTCGGTGAGGGTTTGAGAACAGTTGTAAGGGTTTTATCATTTCTCGGTTGATTGTAATCCGACAGCAACCGTTGTCCGATTGGAAAGCAACCTAAGAAGAATCTATGAAGAATGATCCTTACTGCTTGGAACCGACTGATTTCTGAATACAGAGAACAAATGGTAGAAGGTGTATGTGCATCCTCCAGCACATGTGTCAACAGCCTGGGGGCACCAAGAACCACAAGTTAATTATCGTAGGTTGACCACACTGGAACAAATGGTAAAGGTGTATGTGCATCCTCCAGCACATGTGTCAACAGCCTGGGGGCACCAAGAACCACAAGTTAATTATCGTAGGTTGACCACACTGGACAGTACATTGGCTTGGCCACCATTCATCAGCTATTCTGGTATGGTTGAGCTTAGTAGGACACAAGCCTGATTTCTACGTGACGCCTGTAGCAGAAGCTATATATAGATCCAAGAAGGGTCAGGGTGCATCCTTATTTATACCCTGCAGCTGAATTCACTGTCATTCATAACCTCCACTCGGCGGTACAAAGCATCATTATTTGTATTTCACTCTAACCTCATGGCTTTCAGTCTGTTGCACCCCGGAACAAATAATGTGGGCACGTGGATATAACAAGTAATAACAAGGTTTATTCCCAGCTGGTGGGTGGGTTACCCTTAGGCGTGATCATAAAGTTATTGTCACGGTAAAGTATGACTGGAGGATTTGTGGGAACTGAGGTTGCGTGGAAAATGGATTGTGCCACAAACGGTAAGAATTACCCCATGTAGACTTAGTAACGGCTAAACGAACACGGACAGAAAAGCACAGCAACCAAGATTACTTAGGAAGGTTATCGAGATAAAAGAAGTTAAAATAGTTAGGATTTGAAGGTGGCGGGCAACAACAAAGAGGGTGTGGATAAAACAGGAGGTACTCCGCCTGACACATGAAAAAACTGCAAATTACAGGAAATGAGAAACCAGAACAACGGACCTTGTGAAGCAGAAGAGTTGGCATAATCTGGTTGGTCAATTCGAGCTAAAACCGAGGACAGTCGCTAAGGCCTATCAGCCTTGGACCGTTGGGCATATGCCAGGGTCACAAAAAGCGTGAATGTGGATGATCAAGTAGTAGAATCAGCAACACGGATGAATGACAGCGCTAATACCCGAGTCACGGTGTAAAGTTAACGTTAAAGACTCACTAATGTCGCTGTTGCAATGGATTTGGATCTAAAAGGTCCTTGAGAGAATGAGTCGGTGTTAACACAAAAGACGGAGCACCAGCTGCACCAAAAATTATTAGCTTTGTGAGGAGCACAAATCGAAAGGTCACCTAACTGGCTAGATCCGAACAAAAGGCTAAGCAGGTAAAAATAAACGTGTCCTGGAATCGTCAAGGGTCATGCGAAGAGTTTGTTCTTAGCTGCGCGCAGCGGAACAGTCAATACGACAAAAGGAAGGGTTGCAGGCGTGTTGGTAAACTAGACATTGCAATGCCATGCCATCATTGCACGAATACGGTTAGGATTCTGGACAGCCTTGAAGGAGGTATCATTGTTGCAAAATTTTCGGAGCCGCTTTGTAACATTTGCGTGGATTTGAGCGATGAAAGATTGGAGTCAATGAATTTCCAGGAAAGTTCAAGGAGACGCGTTCAGGAGAAGGTGGATGTCCAATTTTTGTAAATAAGATGCAAACGAGTGTTTTGCATTCCTGTCCAATGTTCTGTAACCGGTCAGCTGGCATTTCCTAATAAATAACTCCGCAGCGAAGGCTTTCATCCTTTCATTTGGTGCCGTGACCAGAATGAGGATAAAGATCCCGTGGCCACATTCCTTTGAGGATGGGGATGTTCGGACCTTCCCGGAGGACTTTGAGGGGGTTGCGGAGGCTGCTGGGCTGAACACCAACCGGGGTAATTTAGCGGCGCTGAAGACCCTTCCTAGAAGCCAGGCGAAGTCGGCCTTGGATGCTGCCGGAAGAAGCACTCGGAAGATGGACTGGGCCGCAGCGAAGGAAGCACTTGCAGCGGAGTTCGACATGCCGACCGACCGCCAGAAGGCTATGAGGCCGTTCAAGACGGCCAGGATGACGCCTGGATCTGACACGACCGGGTTCTTCGCCGGTCTGCAGGAGTCGCTGGATCGCGCTTTGCCGGGGTTAGAAAGAGTGCCGCGTCACCGGTTGCTGCCGGACCAGCTCGCCGAAGACGTGCACTCGGCGCTTGGTGCGTCTGACCCGGGAACTGCCCGAGGCACCACTGGCCACGTTACAGTCGCGGGTGAAGAAAGGTGGTTCACCAATGGAGGAACTGCAGACCAGAGTAGACCAACTCGCCGAACAGCTTGCAGTCGTCAAGACGGAATCTCGGGGGTACGCTTGAACCAGCCGTTGCTACATGCGTGGCAACCCAGGCCACTGGAAAAACCAGTGTCGTCGGTATGTCTAGGATTTCAACACGATCGCTGCGCCACTGCACGACTTGCTCTGGCAAAATCGAAAATTTGAATGGACCGGAGAAGCACATGGGGCTTTTGAGTGTGTCAAAGCGCAGATTTGGATCAGCAACCGACCCTCAAACTGCCCGGGGTCGGAAAGATGTTCATTGTTGCAAAGAACGCTAGTGATTGTGGTATGTGCGCAGTCCTAAAGCAGAGGAATGGAGTTATCAAATGTCAGTTGCGTCCTCACTAACGCTGAAGAAAAGTATTTCAATATTAGGAGGGAATGCTTAGCGATCGTCTGGGCCCTGGATAAGTGGAGGCCATACCTGCTTGGGCGAGGGTTTCATGTCAAAACCGATCATAAACACCTGGAGTGGATTGGGACCACCAGAGATCCTCACGGAAAGCTCGCACGCTGGGCACCATGGTTGCAAGCGTACGACTTCGCGATCCAGCGCGTGCCAGGAAAAGAGAACCGCTTGGCTGATCGGCCATCAAGACCACAGGCTCAAGATGAGGTTTTCAGGATCATGATTGGAGCCAATGACCTCGTCGTCGAACTGGATCCAGGAAAGTTGGTGCATCCCCAACGGCAGGATCCCGTGTTACAAAAGGTTGCAGCCGCCTTGTTGGATGGAAGGAACATTGGAAACGTTCCAGAGTCACTTTGATCGGCTTAGGCTGAATGAACCCGGCATAATTTGCTGGAACGCCACTGATACACATGTTGTGCTGTCCGTGATACCTCGCATCTTGAGACGGAATCTTATCATCGAATACCATGAGATGGCACGTACAGGGTGCCCCAAGACATACGACCTACTTCGGCAGAGCGCCTACTGGCCCGGGATGAGAAGGGAGGTGATAGATTATGTGCTGTCCTGTAAGCGTTGTCAACTAATGAATGTGGATACGACAGGGGCAACCCATCCCATGGAACCCATTCCTGTCTCAGAAATCGGCGAGTTGTGGTTGGATGACGTCATGAGCCCCTTTCCGGTGACAACTAGTGGGAGCTAATACATCGTGGTAATGGCAGAACACCTATTGTGATGGATTGAGGCAGCAGCCCTGCCTAATCAGCGGGCGACGACGATCAGCGGAGTAGTAATGCCAACCATGGGGTGCCAAAAATGATCCTAGCCGATCAAGGGGCTTGCTTCGAGAGCGAAGAGTTTGGGAATTGGTTGCAAAAGCTGGGTATCAGACGGCTTAGGACGGCACCATCCCATCCGCAAACAAATGGCCCAACCGAACGTAATAACCGAAGGATCAAGCAGTGGCTAATGGCCAAAGGAGGTGAAATTGCCAATGGTGTTGCTAGTTCATGTTGCTTACATACAGTCAACCACAGGCATGTCCCCGTTCATGCTGATGTACGGCCGACATCCGCGCCTTCCGGTCGATCAGAACATTGGGTTGTGGCCGGCAATACGCTTTTCTCCTGAGGGGCTAGAGGAAAGAAGAAGGAGAGATCGAGAAAAATTGGCCGCCGTTCAGGGAAGGACTAGGCAGAAAACTGCAAGTAGAACGGTACGAGCGTTCCCCATAGGCACGGAGGTCAAGTGAGAGGACCGCCATAATCCTGGAAGGAGTGGAATGGGGTCGCGGAAGCTAGGCAGTCGATGGCAAGGGCCGTTTGTCGTTACCAACAGCCGTGGAACCGTCTACACCATTCAAGATGGTCGTGGATCGAAAATATTAAATGGGACGCAGCCTCGCAAGTGGCATGATACACCCGAAAAACGGCCGAGTAAACCCACTGCCGAAGCCGACCTGGCGGAGGTAATTAAAAATCGATGGCATGCGAACGAGCTTTAAGGGGTGGATGTGTGTAACGGTGATACTACTGATGAGGAGACACGCGAGTAGTATGTGTTGTTCATGGAATTTTTCTTTGCGTCTCTTGAAAAGGGAAGATCTGCTGCGAAATTTGTGGAGTCGCTTCGTAACATTTTCTTGGATTTGAGCGATGAATGATAGGAGTCAATGAATCTCCAGGAAAGTTCAAGAAGAGGCGTTCAAGAGAAAAAATGAACGCCAAGTTTTTGTAAATAAGATGCAAATAAGAGCTTGGCCTCCCTGTCCAATGGTCTGTAAACGGTCAGTTGGCATTTTATAATAAACAACACCACATAAAACGTCTTCTTCCTTTCGTCATGTTTGAGGCGATTGAGCTAAGGCGTGCAACTGTATAGGCAGCGTGGTTTTTGGGTCAGCCAAAAAAATTGCAGAGGTAAAACGAAGCCGATGTAAAAT